>NW_007735831.1:7351-8404 GCF_000696425.1 Galeopterus variegatus | reverse complement strand
TTCGCCCTCAGCAGCTCCCCGAGGCGAGGCCGACCCGGGTTTGGATCCCCTCTCTCCGCCTGTTTTTGATAGATGACGAAATGACAGCCCAGGCCTATTGAGCTGTGCTGGGGACCAGAGCACGAAGGGAAGAGCTCCCCTGGCAAGAGTCCTTTCGGGAGCTGGAGGCGGAAAATCTCTGAGCTGACCCCAGGCTCAGTGACTACAGGCACGGGGGTGAGGTCCCGGAATTCACACGGTGCCTTGTCCCAAAGGCAGTGGCTCCCAGGTTTTGTGTCTGCCGGTGTTAACTCCCTAGCGGTTCTCTTCTGAGAACGTGCTACCGGGACATGTGGAAACAGCCCTGCGGCTCCACCCAAGCAGCTGCAAAGCAGAGAAGTCGTGCTGCTTTCAAACTCTAGTCCTGTTGAGCTCAGGGAAGGCAGGCAAAAACTCCCTGTCAGAGGTCTGCGAGAGATGATTTCCACATTGTTCTGCCAAATGGATGGAATAAATAAGAAGAGAGATCCAGGCCTGTGAGTCTCGAGGCTTTTCTATGTGGCAGACTCACCGCCGGGTGACAGTGACTGCTGTCACCTGATCTTTTGCCTTTGTTTTTGTGCAGACTCCTGCTAATCTGTCTCACTGCCTCTAGTCTTTCTTTCAGCATACTACAGCTAGAACGATCTTTTTAAAAAATCTGATCATGCCACTCCTGTACTGAAAACATGCAATGGCTCTCCATGGTCTTCAAAATAAAACTTGAGCTCCTCAGCACAGCAGGAAAGGCCCCTGTCGATCCCACCAGACATATGAAACTGCCTGCTTTCTTTTTGTTCACTCCATGGTCATTCATTCATTCATTTGTTTAGACATCAAACTGGAATGTATCGAGTGTTTACTATTTCCCAGCGGGTTCACCAGGCACCTCTGACAGTGCCTAGAGCATGATCTGACTAAGACTCATGGAATCTGCTTCTCTCCATAGAACTTACTTCTCTCTCTCTGCAAGGAACTCCCACTTTACCTCTTTCCCCCAGCTGGCTTTACTGGTCCCTGAGTTTTCTCCTTTTT
>NW_007735831.1:4459-6658 GCF_000696425.1 Galeopterus variegatus | reverse complement strand
TCTTCATTTTGTCTATGAACTTTTTGAGGGCAGGGACTTTGTCTTATTCACGGCACCTATCACCGGGCCCAGCTCATGGTAGGTGACTGTAGAGGTCATGGTCCCACTGCTATGTCAACTTTGGCCAATGAGATGTGAGGAAAAGTCTGCCGGGGGCTTCTGGGAGAGAAAAGAAACTGTGCCTTGTTTTCCCCAGGGTGCCACATCTGGAAGTGATGCCTGGAACTGCTGCAGCCATCTTGCTGTCCTTCAGCTTTAGAAAGAGGCCAGTAGTCAGGACAGCAGGACGGAAAGATGGAGGGAGCCTCAGCCCAGGACCATCCTGCCTCTAGACTTGAAGTTATGTGAACAGGAAATTTCCTGTGGCTTAAGCCATTCCAATTCAAGGTCTTCCTTTCCCTTCCCTTCCTTTCCTTTCCCTTTTCCTTCTCCTCCTCTTCCTCTTCTTTTCCTTTTGTTTTTTCCTTCCAAAATCTTCCCAATTGATTTGGAGCTCAGGACCTATCTTTCATTCAGTTGACTGTGAAGGGCCCAGCAACTGAGTGCAATTGACAGCATCTGGTGTTAATAGTCTCACCTGTCCTACTAAACTATGGGCTCTCTGAGGGGAAGGAATCTATTTTGTCCAAAATTGTCCTACTACTCTCCTCTCCCAAGTGTCTACCTAATGCCTATTACATAGTAAGGAGCTCCATAAACGTCTGTAGAACTGAACTGAAGCCTTCAGCTACTTTTTTCTCCTTTTTCTTAATCCCAATTTATCACTTACCTTGGCCCCATGTACTTTTGTATTTTATTCTCTACTGTTGTTCTCACCTTGTTTCCCACTGGAAGTCTTGCAAACCCCAATAAGACATTAAGCTCCTGGGGAATGGCATCTGAGTGTCATCTCGTTTGTCTTTGGCCTCCCACACAGCTCTCAGCATTTGTGGGGCTCATAGGAGGCATCTAATAACTTCCTGATGAGCTAACCCCCTGAAACCTTGGGTGACATTGAATCTGTACTAAGATCGTAGTTCTGCCCTTCCCTCTTGCGCAACCATGTTGTGTTTGTCTCAGTTCTTTGACGGCAGATGTGCTCACCTTCGTCTTCATGCATGGAGTGGCATTAATGAAGGCTTTGTGACTAATGCGTGAGAATGTTCAACTATTGTCTCCCTACAAATCACAATCCCACAAATCTGATGAACTTAAACCTCTCAAAAACTGCTGTGGTGGGGTTGGAACTAATATTTTTTAGTATCTTTTGTGGTGGGGGGCTGTTTTGGAAGTGATACCACACACTGATATCCTCGCCCAGCCATTGAGACCACTCTGATGTTATCTGTGGGTAGTTATGGAGCCCAGGTTCCTGTCTCAGTCTACCAGACATTTCTATTTTTGAAGCTCTGCTTCTCAGGTGTATCCCTCTGGGTCTCCAGGGAATCATGCACTCCCAGCTACTTTTTGCTGAAAGGGTCCTTGGCACCTGTGTTCTGTCCTTAAGAAGGTCCTCTGACAAGATGCTCCTGCGGCCTGTTTCACATCCTGCCACAGCACGGATATTCAGGAATAAAACTCAGCACTTTAAATTATTTACAACAACTCCCAACAAACAACCAACCAGGGAGAGGTAAATACAGGGGCCTATACATTCCTATTCCTTCACTGCCACTTTAAACAGAGCTTCTCCTATCTTAGTGATGGATTTTGACCCTGGTTATAACACAGTACCTCCCAGAGACATTTTAAAACCTTAATACCGAGAGAAAACAGGGATTGGGTCAGAGTCAACAAATCTGTCCTCATTTTTTTTCCCCTTATTTTATTTGTGTGAGTGGTGTAGATCCTCTCTCCAGATCTGATGAGCAGGTTTTCCCTTTGAAAAATGGTTATGCATCCTTTGCCTTGTTTAGTGTCCGCCTGACTACAGAGGTGGTGGTGATGAAGGGGGGTGTGAATCATGTGTATGTGTCAAGAGCATCCACAATATATAGGAGGGAATGCCAGAAAGCTAGGCTTTTAAATTTAATCTTCTATGTCAGTGGTCTGCGACCAATGAAAACATCCCAACTTAAGACAACTTTTGACATGTGAGGCAGTATGCTGCACACCCTAGGGGCTACAAAGACAGGTAAGACATATTCAGACCCTCGTAATGTCCGAGTGATTCAAAAGAGAGAGGAAAATCTCTTTTATTTTTTCAAAATAAAAAAAAAA
>NW_007735831.1:0-3853 GCF_000696425.1 Galeopterus variegatus | reverse complement strand
AAAAAAAAAATTTATTATAAAAGTAATTCACTGTCATAAAAATTGATATAAAATAGAAATATATAGTAAAGAGAGTAATATTTCCAGTTTCCATCTCTAATCCTAAAGCTAAGCACTATTAATTTTGCTGTGTCCTTTCAGAATTTTGATGCATATAGAAACATGCATTCTTATATAATGGGGCCATATTATACATACTGTGCTCTGATCTGTATTAGTACACATATGTCCTCATTTTACTTTTGATTGGCTGCATAGTATTCCATCGACTGTGTATAACATATTATCTTCCTTTGAATGGACATTTCTGTTCACTGAGGTTTATTACTCCATTAGGAACAGTGGGGCAGTGAATATCCTTGTTCATTTATTTTTGAGCACNTTTATTACTCCATTAGGAACAGTGGGGCAGTGAATATCCTTGTTCATTTATTTTTGAGCACCTGTTGAACCAGCTTCTGCTTGAAATCAGGGAAGATTTCAGAGGAAAGGTGGAATTTTATAGAGCCTGGGATAGGGAACTGCGACTTTGGAAAGTACAAGATATATTCAGGGCTCTGTAAGTAGACCTCTTTGGTTAATGTGTAAATTGTGTGGTTTCAATCTTGGGTAACTGATTCAAAATGAAGAAGTTGGGATGAAGTGGTGGTTTGCAAGGGAACACAAATTCAGATTTAGACATTTTGAATTTGCAGTGATGTCATGATATCCCCTTCTATCTGGGAATGGAGGGTGTTGGGTAGCTGGGAGCTACCCGGGACTGGAAGGCACCAGACTTTCCAGGAAGCACTGGGAAAGCTAAGACACATGAAAGAGACATTGTGAAAAGATGATTCAACAGGGCTTGGTAACTGGCTGCATGTGAAGGAAGTCAGAGGAGTGTACAGGCACAGTTTCTTCACTCATAAAAACAGGAGTGGTTCCCACATGCCAGGGAAATAATGGGTAAACTTTCAATAAGTAACAGTTACTATTATATTATCATTTAATTTGGTTATGAGCTTTCTCTGTAGTTCCCTCAATAATGGTCATCTCAACACGGCTTTCGGAGTTGCTAGTTTATGGTATGAGGAGGGAGGATTACAATGACCTTTTCCAATGGCAACTGTGAAGTCACCGGAGGGGGCTGGCTGTGTTTTCTCAGTGACTCAGTGGAAACTGAAGAGCTACCTCCAGAGATGTGTATCTGGACTAAATATTCCAGGGCACTTTCACATCCAGGGTTACTGAGTTAGATTTTCCCTTTTATCTAATATACCCCCCCCCACCCCCCCACACCAAATTAGACTTGTTTTTACTCTTAGAGCAGAAAAAAAGGATGGGAAGACACACTCCAAATATTTACTTAGTTTCAGAAGTATGTGTTATTCAAAGCACCTTCAAGTACTGGGTTTCTTGAAATAGGAAACTCTATCATCTTGCTCTGCTGTGCTCTCTTTGGCAGGAGCCTCGACGTGAACCATCCACTCCAAGTGCATAACACAGCTACTTGTGGGGAAAGAAAAACAGCCTGAGAGTCGGGCGAGCTCAGTTCTAGGCTCAGCTCCCTGTCCAGCTAGCTGGGATGACTTCTCTGGGCTTTGCTGTCCTTATCACTAAAATGAGAGGGTCGGACGTGATGTCTTTATGTTCCTTATTAGTTGGATATCACAACTTTTGGTTACAAACTCCTTGTGAGGTTGATGGGATAGTATCATGAGGCCTGTTTTGCAGATTTGGAAATGGAAACCCAAAGAAGTGAGTAGCTTGGTTAAACTGAATGTGATTCCGCAGAGATGAGAACAGAACCCATGTGTGCTAGCTGACTTCTCACAGGTAACACCGTCCTCTGCAACTTTCTATCTGAGTGTGGTGGGCAGAGAGACAGGAGGTTGGTGTCTGCCTTCCTTTGTGTGGGATGACCTCTTCCAGCCCCGGGCAGCCACCGTTCTCAGGCAGACCACCATCACTCTCTTCTTCCAGACCCACCAAACTACAGTGCTCTGGGCTCTCGTGGGCCCACTCCCTCTCACCTCCTCGTCTTTGCATCAACTGGGCTCAATTTTTTGGCTTGGAAGACTCATTTCCAGGTTAATCCTTTTTATTTAATTCTTACCCCTCCTTCAGGCTTTCATCCCATCGTTGCTTCTGCCAGATCACTTTCCCTGACCCTCCCTCTGAGCTGGGTTAGAGGCAATGTCTTTGGACCCCATCGAACTCTGTATTTCCCCAATCATTGTGATAATAGTATTTATCACCCCACATGGTAAATGCCTGTTAGCTCATGTCACAGACGAAAAATACACTTGATGATAGTCCCCAAATTGCAGTGGCTTACACAAGATAACGGTTTCATTTCTTTCATGTAACATGAAGTTTGGAGATAGGCTGTCCGGAGCTGGTGTAGTGGCTTCATGGTCAACAGGGACCAAGGTCCTTAAAGCTTTTTGCTCCAATATCCTTAGTGTTAGCTCATGGTTGCAAGTTGACTGTTGCAGTGCAGGCATCACATCCATGAAATGATCAGGAGCAAAAGGGAATGACTCCCAGATGAGTTAGCCCCTTTTAGGAAACTTTCCTGTAAGCTCTACCAAAAGACATCTACTTGCCTATTCCTAGCTGGTAAATGTAGTCTGTCAGCACCCTGAAAAACACGGGATGCCCTTGGTAAAGCAGGAGAGAGCAGCTGCTGCTGGGCAGTCAGCAGTCTGTCACCCACGCTAGTCAAGGTGGCAGGCGGTCCATGTCAGTCCATGAGCAGATAAATACAGAAACTCAAGTGGTTAAAAATTCTTAGAGCAACTTGACATTGGCGTGGCATGGACTCAGTCCGCAATGGATAGGAAATAAAATGACCACTGGTCCTTCACCAGCGAGAGCTTGAGAAGCCCTGCCTCCCAGAGACCCTCTGCCTTCTCCAGGAAGCTGTGAGCATCATGAGGACAGGTAAGATTTGCTCTCTGTCTTGTCCACAGGTTGTATGATGACAGAGGTGCTTAATGAACCTTTGAGGCAGGGTAAGCAGTGAATCCACTTATCATCACCCAGCTCCTGTTCAGCTCACCTTCTCTGCTGTAGACGTCCGGGTTTCTCTCCTTTCCCACTCCCTTCTGATCTCCATTTCTTATTTTCTCTTTCCCTCCTGTCGGCAGTGAATCCACTTATCATCACCCAGCTCCTGTTCAGCTCACCTTCTCTGCTGTAGACGTCTGGGTTTCTCTCCTTTCCCACTCCCTTCTGATCTCCATTTCTTATTTTCTCTTTCCCTCCTGTCGGCGTCTCCCTTGTCCCCTTTCTCTCCGACCCCTTGAGGGTCACAGCTCCCTGAGCTTCTCTCTTTCCACGCGCTCTCCCTCGGGACTTGCCTACTTGGTCAGCTCTAGCTCCCGCAGGAGGAGGACCCCAGGTCCCACGGGCTGGACTCTCTCCTGGCCTCAGCTATTTTCCAGGCGCTTGCTGGAGTGCATCAAAAGTTGGGCTCCTGTCCTCCCCTGGCCAGGTGGCCTCGCCTCCTGGCTCTTCTCTTCCCAGGATGTGCCGCCCAGCCCCAGCATGAGCAGAGAGCTCTTCCACTCTCTGCGGCCTCCGCCGCCTCCTGCTCTTCTGCTGGTTTCCTCGGGCTGCTGGAACGACGTTGCACAGGCTGGATGACAGAGCAGCAGGAGTTCGNAACTCCCACTTTACCTCTTTCCCCCAGCTGGCTTTACTGGTCCCTGAGTTTTCTCCTTTTTCCCCCATCCTGTCCCTCCTAAATGCCACCACTGAGTGCTCTGATAGTGTGTGACACAGCAGTTGGGTGTTATTTTATCTGTCTCTTCATTTTGTCTATGAACTTTTTGAGGGCAGGGACTTTGTCTTATTCACGGCACCTATC
>NW_007735830.1:25375-72894 GCF_000696425.1 Galeopterus variegatus | reverse complement strand
GCGGCGCACTGTAGCAGTGCGCCACCGGGCCGGCCCCTATTTTTGCTTTTGTTGCCTGTGCTCTTGGGTCATGTCCAAGAAATCTTTGCCAAGACCAATGTCAAGAAGACTTTCCCCCTTTTCTTCTAATAGTTTTAAAGTTTTAGTTCTTACATTTAAGTCTTTAATCCATTTTGAGTTGATTTTTGCATGTAGATATCCTGTTTTCCTAGCACCATTTATTTTATCACCTTGGCACCTTTGTCAAAGATCAGACTGTAAATGTGTAGATTTGTACCTGGGCTCTCTATTCTGTTCCATGTTCTCTGTGTCTGTTTTTGTGACAGTGTGATGCAGTTTTGATTACTTAGTTCTGTAGTAGATTTTGAGATCAGGTAGTACGATGCCTCCAACTTTTTTCTTTTTGTTCATGATTGCTTTGGCTCTTTGGGGTCTTTTGTGGTTCCATATGAATTTTAGGATTTTTTTTTTTTTTTCTGTAAAAAATGTCATAAGAATTTTGTTAGGGATTTCAATGAATCTGTAGATCTCTTTGGATAGTATGTGCCTTTTAACAATATCGGTTCTTCCAATCCATGAACACAGGATATCTTTCCATTTATTTGTGTCTTCAATTTCTTTCATCAACGTTTTACAGTTTCCAGTATACTGATCTTTCACATCCTTGGTTAAATGTATTCCTAAGTATTTTTTATGCTATTGTGAATGGGTTTTCTCTTGATTTATTTTTCTTTTTCTGATTTTTATTAGTGTATGGAAATGCTACTGATGTTTGTATGTTGATTTTGTAACTTGGAACTTTACTAAATGTGTTTATTAGTTCTAACAGAACAGATTTTGTCATCTACAAACAGAGACAGTTTAATTTCTGACTTTTCAATTTGGATGACCTGTATTTCTTTTTCTTGCTTAATTACTTTCTAATTTAGCTTTTAGCTTTCTGTCAGCCTAACAAACAGAGAAATAGTGCCAGTCACAGGAGCCCAGACATCAAAAGCAAATCAGTTGCCTAGGAGAAGTACCTCTTTTCATAGTAGCAAAGTGAAATTTCTCCTGTCATCCTATAAGGAAGACATGGAGAAGGTGGTTAATAATATCTTCAGTAATGTCTTAAGGAAAACTTTCAGATTGTCATATACAGATTTCAATTTTTTGTCAGGCAGGAAAGACAACAACAATATCCTATGATTTTACTACTCAGGGGTACTTTATGGCATGTTAAAAATTAGCCCAATATTGGATGTTATAATAACTAGAATTAGAAGAAGAACCTGTGATATTTCATAGTTAGGCTGCAGTTGCAATCTCATTTTTCAACAGGGTATTTTAAGGATTTTATCTGAATACCTTACTCAGAGCTACAGATTAAAAAAAGATAGGATAACTAAGTATTAATTACATCATACCTACTGTTGTTTTTTTACTCTTAATAGATTCTCAGTCTTATTCCTTCTTGTTCATTTTTCATTGTTGATTACAGCTGGAATTGACACTGGTTATTGCTACTTGGGTGATAAAAATAGCTTCTGTTTGCCAAAGATAAAGTTATAGATATTATACTTTTAATGGTCTTAATTTATTGTGTTACTTAAGAGTTACCCTTTTGCATTTCCAGAAAAGGAACTGCTATAGTGGATCTCTCTGGGAATGGTGACCCCTCCTCAATTTGTACTGTAATGCGAAGTGATGGGACTTCTCTCTATGCAACCAGGTTTGTAGCTTCTGCGAGGGTAAACATTGGACTGTGTATATAACTTCATGTTCTTTTTCCTAGGATTAATACTAAGATAATCCATTTTATCCTCAAAACTGTTACCAAAACCTAGTTACAAGTTCTAAATCTGTTGCTTTCATATTCAAAAAATATTTATTGGGTTTCTATTTATTGCCCATTTCAGTTCTGGAGCTTTAATATCATCAGAAAAGTGACTGAAAAACTGTTTACAGTTAGTTAAACATCACAGAATTTTTACAGCTAAATACATCATTCTATAAACTAAAACTGAGGAACTTTATAATCAACTGTAAGTATTTTACAATTGCACGTTGGCAGGAAATGTATACTAGAAAGTGACTATATTGGCTCAGTGGTGTCCTCATGCCATAAAGACTATCTTACACGCATGTAAATACCAGACCTCATTATGATCGTGTTAACATAGGCTGAGGTAGAAGTATGCCATGTCACTTATATTTTTTTCATCTATCTCCATGACTGACCCCTGTGGGAAAGAGTAGTCTCTGTTCATCAGTAAGAGCTGAGTTTATCAAGCATACTTAGTTATGGGACAAAGTTAATAGGAAGGAGAAGGTAGGACAATAGAAAGACCACACAAGAAACACAACCATACTCAAGCTGACAAAAGGCTGTAGTGTCCCAGGCCAGAATTTTTTATTAGGTCACAAACCACTTTTGTAACTAGTCAAAGTAATGATATTTTATTATTTTTATTAACTACCATCATTTGTTCCAAACAACCTTAAACAACCAATCAAGTCTCTTACTGCCCTGTAGAAAATTCAACTTTTATTTTCTATTTTTTTTTTTTTTTTTATCAATTTAGGTTAGGAAGTGCAATTGAGGTTAGGAAGTGAGAACCTATATATCTAAGATGTACATTCTTTTTCTAGATACAAAAAAATATATAATAGAAAAAAAAAATTTATGCCAGTTTATTATTGCTAGACAGTTTAAATACAGAAACTCTTGAGTAGTGGTTATAAGAAACATCTGTTCAAAATAGAGGTATCATAAAGACTGGTATCTTTACTGGGCTGTCATTGGATCTAGATTTTTCTATATATTTACCATAACACCTGTACTTTTCCTTTTTTCTTTGGAAAAATAATTGTCTTTTTGCCACTGTTGAAATATTTGATTTTTCACCTTGCTATGACATTAGTAGTTTCTGCCCTTATAGTGGGTTCTTTATAGAATACATCTATGTGTGTGGATGTGAGTTAAAGGAGTTGTTATAGCAGACAGAGAAAAGTGCAGGAGATACTGAAAAGAACACATAGGGTAAGGCTGGAGACCTGGGTTTTTGCTCTGACAGCATGACCCTCACTTAACTCTCTGGGCCATGGTTCCTTTGTATAATGAGAGACCTGGACTAAATGATCTGGCATTTCTTCCAGCTTTCAAATTCAGGATCTACAAATTCAGCCTGAACTTTTTCTTATATTCTTCTTTTTTGTTCTTTCATTGAGTCAAAAGGCTTCTCTTTGTTTTGTCTTTGGCTCAGACTGAAAAATATAACATGGGTGTATATCCGTGACATCATTTTTGTGGTAATCTTCTAAACCAATGTTTCTGAACCCTTTTTTATTATAACCCCTCTCAGGAGCCTTTTTAGCCATATTTTTCCTAATTGCCAACCCTCATAAAAATTTAATACCACAAATATACTGTATATCTTTATGTATTATATGCATATCTGTGCTTTATATAGTGAGATTTTATTGCCCCTCAAAAGTCAGGTTTTTCCTCCATTGAGAATGCATGTTCTAAGCAATGTCAGGATCATGAGGTAAGTACTGACATTTTCATTATCTCCAACATTTCAAAAGATTTGGGAATTTTTTCATTCCTCCCAGTACCATGTGCAGTATTGTTAACCAAAAATAGCTTTAATTTTAAACTTCAATATTTTCATAATCCTTGACTTTAAAATGTTATAGTTTATGTATTTTTCATTATTTCCTACCACATGTAAACTTGGCATTTTGTATTTAATCAAAGATAAAAGAAATAAGTGGAATCTTTATCAAAGGATTTTATGGTCTTTTGAAGTGCTTTAGAAGGTACTGCTTCTGACTGACCCACGACTTTGAAAGTCCTTGATAGTACTAATAGAAGAGTAGCTGGAAGATAACTGTTTAGCTACTACATCACCTATTTTTAAATGTGTCCTTTAAGAAAATGTATTGCAGAGAAGTGACAATTAGGTGAGTCTTTTCAGTAGCCACTTAATTAACTAATCATAAATCATTTACCTATAAGACACTTTGCCTGAAGCTATTTTAGTTATTATTACTACTTGTCCTAGAGTTTTTGCTTATTTTTGTTTTTTTATTACTTTCCCCAGAGCTTTTATTATTATTGTTTTTTTCAAACCTATTTTTGTTTTGTATCAGAGTATGGTATTGGGATTATACAAGCGTGGGTGGTATATCCCAGGCTGTAGGATAATATAGGATTTCTTAATTAGAAAAGCCTCATTGCTATTAAATAGGTAAAACAAATTATTACCCAGATCTGCTTGGTAACTCTTCATTTATGGCCATTTTTTTCAGAGATCTCGCAGCTGCTATAGATCGAATGGACAAGTATAATTTTGATACAATGATTTATGTGGTAAGTAATCACAAGAAAGAACAAGAGTTTATGATCCCTACCTCATGAAAATTGCAGAGAAAAAAATTGGATACCATGCTGATAAGCTATGATAAAATTGTTTTGTCAGACTACAGAGAGAATTCAACATTAAGTGTATTGAAGGTGGCAACCTCTATTTAAAACACAAAAATAACCTGAAAATGAAAAAGTACACATTGCTTCATAGTAAAAGAAAATTACTCCAATCAGGAAAACGATTATGTGAAATTAATATGTACGGGTCACTGTAATGCAGTTGTTTTTAAATAACTTCTTATTTTGAAAGAATTTAAGACTCACAACAAGTTTCAAAATAGTATAGTGTTTTTGTGTACCCTTCACCCAGCTTTTCCCAAAGATAATATCACCTCTTGATATCTGCAGGGAAATGGTTCCCGGATCCCTTCAGATAACAAAATCTGCTGATGCTCAAGTCCCTTATATAAAATGGCACAGTGTTTGCATATAATCTACATACATCCTCCCATGTACTTTAAGTCATCTCTAGATTATTTATAATACCTAATACAATATAAATGCTATGTAAGTAGTTATACTGTAATGTTTTTTTAATTTGTATTATTTTTTAATTGTCCTATTTTTTTTCCTGAATATTTTTGATCCACAGTTGGTTGAATCTGTGGATGCAGAACCTGGGCATTTGGGGGACCAATGGTATCTTACATAACCGTAGTACTTTGCCAATGTCAAGAAGTTGACATTGATAAAGACCATATTCAAATTTCATGTTTTACACGCACTCTTGTATGGGTGTGGATATTTGTGTGGGTATGATTTTATGAAATTTTATTACATGTATAAAGTTGTGTAACTATCACCATGTTCAGAACACAGAACTGTTCCATCATGAAACAAACTCTCTGTGGTCAACCACTTAATAATCACACCTTCCCCCGCAGCCCTAACTTTGGCAACCACTGCTCTGTTCTCCATCACAATAATTTTGTCACTTTGAGAATGTTTTATAAATGGAATCATACAGTATATAACCTTTTAAGATTTTTTCACTCAGCGTAGTGAATGCCTTTAGGATCCATCCGAGCTATCGTGTGTCAGTAGTTTGTTCTTTTTGTTGCTGAGTAGTAGTATAGTCTCTTCTTCCCTTTCCTTCCTTTTCATGTGCAACCTCCCTTTCTAATAAGAAAGAAAGTTGCCATCAAACAACTTTTTAGAGCTTAGCTTTGGTCTTTGTGGGGATAAAGGTCATAATAGCTTGAGAGGGAATGAAAAATAGACTATTCAGAAGACTAAAATTCATATTTCTTTCTATTTGGTGGAGTGCTGCAGCTCTTTTTTTCCTCTTTTTTAGAGCACTCAGCTTAGACACTCTTCTAGTAGCATCTTTGTGTTTTTATTTAAAACATATTGATTATGACATTAGTCTGTCAAAACTCAAATATGTTAATTCATGTCCAACCTATTTTTTTAAATTTTTATTATTAGCATATTCATTTTTACAAATCGTGATATTTCTTTATGCCCTTTGCCCGACCTATCACTTCCTAAACCCTCCCTCCCCGCCATCTCTAGTATCCTTAGGTTTGTTTTCTCCTGAAAGTTCAACATATTGTTGTGGTCTTTTCTTTCTTTCCTTCATTCCTTCCTTCTTCCCTCTTTCTCTACCCCCCTCCCTCCCTCCCTGTCTAATCTATTTTTGGGGATTAATTTATCACTGTTCTTCTATTTTAAGTATGTTTTCTTCCCAAGACAGATAAAGGGCAAAAAAAGCATTTTCATCAAGTTTTCCAAATGCTGAAGATCATGGGATATGAATGGGCAGAAAGGTAATGCTTCCATGGTTCTTAATTGTCTGCTCAGGGTCATTAAAGCTTTGTTAGGTCAGCCAAGTTGTAAAATCTACCTAATGGTTAAAGATTTTCATTCAGACTTCAAGTCTTTGTTTCAAGATGTCAGTGTTGAAAAGCAGATAGTGTGCTACTACTGGTTATCTCTATAAAATGAAGCTGTGTGCTTAACATCTTTTTGGCATAGAACAAATCACATCATATTTCATTTTACTAATTTTTTAAATCTCTGCTAAGAGGGTAAAAGTTCTTTTTTCTTTTTTTTAAGATGACTGGTAAGGGGATCTTAACCCTTGAGTTGGTGGTGTCAGCACCATGCTCTCCCAAGTGAGCCATGGGCTGTCCCTTAAAGTTCAAACTACACTGTAAAAGGCTATAATCATATACTTTGATCACCAGCTCTTTTTTAGCTTTCAGTTAACTAAATGCCTACTCTATTTCAGGTGTCAGCATGTGCCCTTTGGAGTAGTGCAGGGAATGAAGACTCGAAGAGGAGATGTTATTTTTCTAGAAGATGTCTTAAATGAGATTCAGTTAAGAATGCTACAAAACATGGCTTCCATTAAGAGTAAATTCACTTTTTTGTTGTTAAAGTCGTAACTTATGTGCCACATTTATGTTTTTCTGGACTTCTGGGCAGTGTGACTTATGACTGTCCCTCCATTGAACTTTCAATAACCTTGTCAAAATAGCACTAATTTGAGGTGCCAGTATTTTTAGATTTGCTGCTCAGGAGTTGTGCATTGCATTAATATGAATTGATATAATCTTCGTCCTCTATTCCCAAAGGACAGCTTTAGTGTCATCATTCCATTGTGCAAGTGGTTGTGTTACAGATTGGATGTAAGTTTCTGTGTTATAAATTGGATATAAGTCACAAATCCTTATGACTTTGTTTAGCCTTTACCTTTGGAAAAATTAGTATAAACTATATCTAATGTCTTTTGAGAGAGATTTGTAAGAAAAATAAATTCTTATTTCTTTCCCTTTAATGTAGGCAGGGGAAATGTCATTATCAAAGGTAAATTAGCCTAAATTAGGAAAGTAAATTGCCCAGTGCGAACTTGTTTGTTCTTAATTGTCATTATATATTTTTAGCAGATTTTTAACTCCACTTTGATCTATGATTCTGGCACAGTGTCATGGAAGTTAAAGATAGCTGCTTTTGTCTTTTCAGCAACTAAAGAACTCGAGAATCCAAAGGAGACTGCAGAGAGGGTCGGGCTGGCAGCACTTGTTATTCAGGTGTGTTAGGACTCCTTCCCATGAGACCCTTTTGTTTGGTACCAGAGCAAATCCTATAACTAATGATTTACTCTTTTCAGGACTTCAAAGGTTTACTCTTATCTGACTATCAGTTCAGCTGGGATCGTGTTTTCCAGAGTCGCGGGGACACAGGAGTCTTCCTACAGTACACACACGCCCGCCTCCATAGGTGAGAAGAGGCTACAGGGAAACATGCCACTCTGTCCTTCCCCAGACTGGGACTTGGCTTTTGTGATTCCAAGACCAAGGGCTCTGTTTTTTGGTATTTTCCAACATTTCCTATTCAAAACTGGTTAAAGTACAGTGGACTTCCAATTGTTTGTATTGAGTTCCCGTGTAAGAACTGCTTTTATGTATATTACTTTATTTAGTTCTCAGAATAACCACGCCAAAGAATATACTGTTACCTCCACTGTACAGACAAAGAAAGAGATTTAGGGGAAATTGAGGTATCAAGTCAAGCAATGTTGGTATCAAAGTCTAGGACTATTAAAAGAAACCAAGACTGTGTATTATGAGGTAATTTTCATCATTTGGAGCTATGTGTCCTTGGATGACTTGTTTAATCCTTTGATGTTTTTAACTTTAAACTTTTGTGAACAGTTTGGAAGAGACTTTCGGATGTGGTTATCTGAATGACTTCAACACTGCTTGTTTACAAGAGCCACAGTCTGTTTCAATTCTCCAGCATCTTCTCAGGTATGAAGGTTTTCTGGTATTATCAGGTCTGCTTTTGTTTAGTGAAATGACTGTTGGCACCACTGGAAGGTGACTGCCTTTTGAGTGCAGATGGAGGGAATGGATTAAGCCAGTGTTCAAGGTCGATCTTTAGGTCTTAAAAATATCGTCACCACTTAATTAGTACAGATGCCTAGCACACCTCTAGCCCATGGTCTGGGAATGTAAAGCCTGATAAAAGCATAACCTTTTAGTTTTGGGAAAGAGCATCTTCTCATCCTCTTTGATAAGCGATGGAAAATCCCTGCCTTTGTGCAGCTTCCTAGAGACTATAAGTCTTCATTCTTCTCTTGGTTTCAGTTCAGAGTCTCAAATACATATATCTATCTGATGCCCCACACTGTACAAGGGACCACACCTGTTAGCTGCCCTGAGCACTGTTGGTGAAGCTAGAGTTATCAGTAGAGATTAGTCTCTAGAAGGGATATGGGTGGTATGAACAAGGAAGTTTCTCTGATTGCCACACAGTGGTCAGTAGTCCTTTCCTGGGATCGGAAAAGTTTACTCACACGTAGCTAATTTGTGAGAAAAAATAAGCCAAGTTGATTTTCTAAGCATTGAGGGTAGACTCTGCCTACTAGTTTATAGATTCTGTTACTGAATACAGATGAAAGCTTTTTACATTCAGTTTAGGAGCCCTGATTTAAGTCTTGCCCAGACTAGGCCTCAAGGATATCAAGATGATTTAGAAAGTCCTTGCCATCAAGGAATTTATAAGAAAGAAAAGTATGCCTTTGCCTTCTAAGGTACACAGGTCTCTGTTCATATCCCTTCTCTTAATGATGTCAAGTCAGTCTTACATCCAAGATCTTTTAACATCTTAATGTCTTAGCTTAGTGTGACATGTGCACAGTCTTCCCCTGCCAGCTGCTCCTGTCATCTTTCTTTCAGGTTTGACGAGGTGCTTTATAGATCATCTCAGGACCTTCAACCCAGGCACATTGTCAGTTACCTTCTAACTCTAAGGTACTTTATAATCTTCCTATTTTCGGGTGTTAATGACATTTGAGGTCTTCTGATCTGACAAAGGACCTTTCTTTTATCTGAAGTTTTCCTATAAACAATTCCCTTGGCCTAAAAATTGATATGCTTTAAGTTACAGGAATTCTTGCTCCATCTTTGCAAATTAGCAGTTACTGTTCATTCATTCATTCAGTGACATAAGGTATAGTCAGTATAGTCTAGTAACTAGGAACCAACTACATATATTGTTTATATCAAAGTGCATATGTGTTATGATAGAGTGAACATAAGAGACAATGTTAGGGCACCCAGCCCAGCCTTGAGGGATCAGAGAAGGTACCTCAGAGGAAAGGAATAGATATTAATCAGGAGAAGCAAGGTGGCTGGGAAGGAGGAGAAGCACAGAGTTGAGCAAGAACATGATACGTTAAAGGTACTACAAGCATAGTCCCGGGAGAAATGAGAAATGAAGCATGTGCAGCCTTTTCTGCATGTACAAAGGCATTTAGACTTCTAGTGGGGTCCGTAAAAGGGTTTTAAACAGAGGCACAGAAAAATCAGTCAGCTAGAAGGTAGACATGGGAGGCAAATCAGTAACACTTTGATAGAAATTTCATGGTAGCTATTTTAAAACTTTAAGTAAGTTGAGTCTGCTCTTATAAAGCAACAGCTGTATCTTCCCATAAAGCTATTTAAGAAAGGAAAATTTGCTTTTACTCAAGATTTACTGAAATCAAAGACTTATTGAGATTGTTTTCTTAATTATACTTTTTTTTACCTTGTCTTCCCCAGATTTAAATAAGGTTTTTTATTTTTTCCTTTAAGTTCCACTTAGACATTTAGAGGTAAAGAAGCCAGAAAGTATTAAGAAATATCCTTCAGTCATAATAAAGAATGTCCTAAGCATCATTTCTCTGGCATATTGTTCTACTTGCTGTCATACCTAAAAAGAAAAGATGCTTTAAAGAAGAGTGGCCAGTGTGCATGTGGAGTGGACTGATAACTAGTCTCTACCCCACCTCCTCACTGTACAGAGGGGAAAGGCCATGCCATGTTATACTTTTAATTTTAAAGGCTGCCTAAATGAGGAAAGACTAATTAGTGGAAAGGAATCCCCTATTATTTGTAAAATTAACAATGAAATCGTAATCTGAAGAACTTGCCACCTGGTAGTAGTAGAACCAGGACCAAAATCTGAAGCTTGAGTTTGTTGTGTTTTACATTGTTCATTGTAGAAAAGCAATGAATTCCAGTCTCAACTTTGCAATTTTAGATATATCTTTTAATGGTTCTAGTCTTTGGTTTGTTTATTTTTAAGTTGAGGGAGTAAAATTAGATATCAAGGTCATATGTTATAACAGGAAATTGGTCCTCCACATGATTTCTCTCTTCCAATTTCAGTCATCTTGCAGCTGTGGCACACAAAACGCTGCAAATAAAAGATAGTCCTCCTGAAGTGGCTGGGGTATGTTATGTTGAATGTTTTCTGTATGATTCCTAGCATCCTCAGACTAATATTACTAAGTCAGTCTTGTACAGTCTTGTAAAATTTTCTAAAATAGCACTCTGTTCAGCTATAGCAATGAACTTACTGAGTCAGGTGATATTACAATTGGGCTATAACAATCAATGTTTATGTACTTCTCAACATAGTAGACTATGGAACACATTTTCCTACATCGTGTTGTAGTGATAAGTTCCCCTATCTGAAGCCTTACCATATGATGATACTGTCACTTCTACTCCACGACTCCTTGTGTACCAGTCTTACTGTAAGAGACACTAGGAATTTATCTTCACTTGCTTATAGTAAACTCTAGGGCACTTTTGAGATATTGTTCCTATTTTAAATTAGAAGAAAGTTAGAATTACTTTTAAAACCATTCTCACTTATTTGCTTACAGATAGTCTATTATTGAAATTTAATCATTGTTTGATTTATCTTATAGGCCAGACTTCATCTTTTCAAAGCTGTCCGTTCTGTCCTAGCCAATGGAATGAAACTTCTTGGAATAACACCTGTATGTAGAATGTAATTTCTAATTAAAATGGCTTTTTAAATGCTAAATGAATTCTAGTTATCTATGCTTAGATGCTTTGCTATTCAGAATAATAGGATTTAAACTATTATTCTGTGTTAGCATCGATATTTTAAGTGTAAGTGACTTACAAACTTTTTCAGTCCTTATCCTTAAGAAAAAAATCATCTGAGTTCCCTCATGGTCAGTAGGTACTTAGTCATTTGTAAAACTAAGATAAGTCTTTTTAAACTCAAAGCATTGTGGTCTAATGGGAGTAAAGGATTAAAGTTTAAATTCTGACTTGAAGTTTCTTACAGTGTGATTCTTCCAGAAACTATTCTTAGAACTGAGATGACCTAATGTTTTTATCAAATAGAATAATTGGTGAGGAAAAAAAATCTCGATTTTCTTATAATTGTGGCTAGTTCCGAATATAGAGAGATCAGAAATAAGCATCTTTTTGCCAGTATAGCTGACAACTACTCCCAGAGAGAACAGACCTCATGCTTACCTTTTAGTTGATAAATATGAGGGTACTTCTGAACTTTCATAGAATGATTCATATCTTTTAATTCTATTTTTCCACAACCTTTTTGAAGTACCCTCATACATGTTAACTCCTACTATGTGAACTCAGCACTGAAAAACCTTTGTATAGCAAGGAATTACTTGTACAGACATTGTATTAGGATCTTTCTGTAAAATGTAGTCCATTAATTAAACCATAATTTGAAATGGAATTTCTTTAACACTTTCCTTCATATAGCTGCATATTTTGTGTGACTTGATTAGATAACATGAGCATGGCTTAGGTAAAATAAGTAGGAAGTATATATGTTTGATCTGTATGGCCATCCTCATCTGCCAGCATTTCCATTCAGAGCTGCTATAATTTATTCCTAACGTTGCTAACAGAAGTCTGACGAATACCAATGACAATCTATTTTTAAAGAGAAGCAAGTCAGTTAGCATGAACCAAAGCTTCTCTAGTTAGAAGGAAAATAGTTTCATATTGATAAGTATGGCTTACCTTCTTAGTCCTAGAAATGACTCATCTACGTAGTCTCAATTTTAAGTGAATTATCTTCCACAGTGCTAATTTTCTACTTAAAGTAGGGTTAAAATTTACTTAGCACAAACCAGCCATGCAATAAAAATGAACAGTGGGGGGAGGCTGGCCCATTACCTCACTTGGTTAGTGTGTGGTTCTGATAACACCAAGGTCACTGGTTCAGATCCCCATACTGGCCAGCCAAAAAATAAAATAAAATAAAATAAAAATGTACAATAGGAACATGTTTTACATGTCCAATATCCCTTTCCACTTCTTTGGAGAAACTTTCCCCTTCTAAGATCAGTAGTAGCCTCCGGAGAATTTGAATCTTGAGTGAAATACAGGAATAGTAATGGTTAGAGCCAGGTCTTTAAAAGCAGATTGCTGAAAAGACTGTTGATTAATTCCTGCAACCTACAGCCCTATATCGCCGATTGACATACTTCTTATAAATTCCTTTTTTGCTTAAAGCTTGCCAGAGTTGGTTTATAGCTATTATTTGCAACCAAAGAACCTTAACTGATACAATCCCACATATAGAAAATAAAAAAATTTCTTTTGTTTGTTTTTGCATTATCTTAATAGTCATATCTATAAGAAAAATGTGGTTAAACAGAATTCATGTAAATAAATTAAGTTTATTGCTGAATTTCCCCATTAACATTATAGAAATTTTTTTTTAAAAAACACTGAAGTTTCACAAATTATTGAGAGCCCAACAGTTTAAACATACTTCATAAAAAAAAGTACAAAAGTGACATTAGAAATTTTTTTGAAGAAAAGTATATCATCTAACAGCAAAGAAATATGAATAAGACAATAAATGGCACAAATACAGCACTAAAGGAGTACTCAGTCACCATCCAGAAACCACTGAATTATGAAATAGATTCAGTTTGAGAAGTTACACATTCAGTTTGTTTCTGAACTAGCCCATCTTGTTTCTGCCTCTCTTTTGTAAGAAAAGAGCTAGGTCTCTACTGCTGCTGAGACAAAATGCTCATATGAATTGGAGAATAAGGCAGGGTCGTCCTTGTCCCCAGGAATCTGACCAAGAGGACAGTTAGTACAGAAATGGCTTTGGCACTTTAACCCTTAAACATTGTCCCAAACCTTATTACTTGAATACTGTAGCCCGATGTGATTTTTTTTTTTTTAAACACCATATCTTCTCCATACTTTTTATGTACAATAGATATATATAAAATAATAAAATTCCTTCATTCTAAAACAATACAGCTTGATCCCAAACAGGTCCACATTAAATCTCTATATTAGCAACTCACTCAGATAGCCTTCTTAATTCATATACCATACAGTTATTTTGTTGTTTTTGTTTGTTTAAGATACCTTTTGGGATTAACTTAAGGCTCTAGATTAATGCAAATAGTTTAGTCTTAGTAGGTATCTGTCTTGAGGCTGAAATCACACACCAGTGACTCCTCTCTCTTTTGAAGCTATTTCTCCTTGTTGGATGGATGTAGTGTCTTGTCTAGGTAATCCATAGAGATATATGGAAACACATACGAGAAGGGTACCCAAAGCAAAGGTGAGTGCTGAAAAGAAAAAAAAGCTCGATCTGTATTTGTGTCTCTAAAACTCTATAACAGTGATGAATTTAAAATTTTGAAAACTTTTAGTTGTGGGTTTTTCACCATCATATCATATGGGAAATAAAACTAAATGTTCTATTTTTATCGTGGTAAGGTTTAGAAAGGTCATCCATTTTAGGAAAAAAAAAAAAAAAATCAAGGGCGTGTCAATCATTGACTATATACTTTTCAAGAACACAAGTATGCCTGTCTTGGACCACTCTGACAAGGAATATACTAACTTCCCTATAAAATGCCTAACTTTAAAAGAAATATACAAGTATAAAATATAAATATATATAAACACAAAAGAAAATGCAGCAGGGTATAGCTTTTTCATGATACCAGAAACCTGTGAAAGTATAAAGTAAAAGACAGGCAAAATTCAAAGAATTAGGTGATCTATTATTCAAACAATTGAAGATTTCTTAATAGGAGATGAGGTGGTGATTTACTAAATCAAATTACATTTCTTGGTAGCCTTGCCTTTCTTTTATCTTAATCCTAAAAATCAGGTACAAGTAATTGAATTACAATTTGTGCAAACTTAACAAGTAGGTATCATATCAAGCTATGACATTAGTTCACCCCTAACTAGAAAAGACCAACTGGTGGGGGGGGAGGTAGGACATAACTTAAATCTAAATAGTTAACTGAAAGATTGCTAAGACATTCTAATTAATTTCCTTGACCATCAATAAGACAGAACATAGGTCAAAAGCATATTGTATAATACTGGGAGAAAAGGCTTAAGGATTTTGCTGAACATAAGGATGGATCAGAACTACAATTAAAAGTTCACCCAAATCAGGTTAAAAAAAAAAAAATCTAAGAGAGGGCCTATAAACACCTGATGCAAAAATGGTAAGTGGTGAGCCTTAAACAAATTATTTACTATGTGCTAGACACTACTCTAAGCACATCACCTGAAATCAGCCCTCGGAGATAGGTAATATTATTCCCATTTTACAGATAAAGAAATGGAGACACAGGTTACATAACTTTCCCAACATTGCACAACTAATAAATGGTACAGGCAAGATTTGAACCACACTATAAAATGATTTTTTAGGATTTCTGCAACATTCCTCTATTTCTATTTATAACAGAAGTCAATTTTAAAATGAAATGTAAATATAAGCCAAGTCTGTTTCTTTTATTTAATGTAGATATCTGACATTTTCCTCGTGCATTAGTTTCTGGTACAATAACTCATCAGTAAAGGAAATGATTATTACAGTATAAAAGCACCCTGAAATCTTAAGTCAATATCACTGCTTAAATATTTCAGAAGACATCTTAATGCTGGATGTGAGAGCTAGGGAAAATGATATTAGAAGAACTAGCATAGCAGTGGTTCCAGAATGCCAGCTATAGTAATGAATTTTGTATTAATTACATATTTAATGAAACAACAATATCTTTATAAAAGGGATTAGAAAATCTAGATTTGAATTGTATTTTCAAAACCAATTCACACCCAAGTCTGAAACAGTTAGGAAGGTACAAACCCGGGGGGGGGGAATGAAAGACATTTTCTGCTTTCCTCAAAATAAGCCTAGATAATTTAATTCCACTGCTGAAAGTAATCATTTCTTAAAGTCCTGTGTTTATTTCCTTGAATACCTAATCATACTATATTCACCCTGAATCATTAACAAACAGGGAGGCCTTGACTTCAAAAAAGCTCTTTTTAGCAAATGAGTAGCCCCCTCACTTTCATATAGAATTCTAGTACCCCTCCACCTAAGCTCTGGGACCATTTAAACAACACAAGTACTGCTTAGCCACATTCTACACAATTATGAACTGCTGCACCTGTAAATAAATAGTAATAAAACTAGGAATTTTTTTAAACACTATGGCCAACTGCCATTTTTAATGAGATAAAATGAATCATGGAAGTGAGAGGCTCTTCCATGTCAATGACTTAATACAAACTGAGACATACTTATCTGTAATCCAAACAGCATCACTGACGCAATGGTAGAAAGGACAATGGCTGCTGCTGCAGAAAAACCTTTCATGATGTTGTCAGTGTACTTGACCACAACAGAAGTGTAAAGGCCTCCAACACTTGCAAGAACTTGTATACAGAAAGAAATAAAATTTTAACATACAAATAAATGAAACATGCCATAGTGGTGAGGCAATTTTCATCCCCAGAGATGCCATACTAATTTACCTAGGAAAAAGAAAATACTGTTTTCCTTAGAAGCAGTTATCTGAGAGAGTATGTACAAAATCGAGTCACAGTTCCTACAAAACACTGTTTTTCAGATGCCCAAAAGGCTATGTGGTTTACTACAAAATTGTACACATTTATTGCTAACACATTAGACCCTTTTGATTGTGAAACTAAAATTGCTTTGGGATAGCAATGTCACAGAAGTAAGTCAATAAAACCAAAATTACATTTTCAAACTAGTATTCTCAGTATCAAAGGAATAATTTCAAAATGTTATAAAGGCTTAAAATGGACATCTAACTTAAGAAAGAGAAAAATGGATCCTGGATACTTACAGATGACAAACCAGACATAATATGTGTAACCATAGAAGAATCCTTTTTCTTTAATTTCAACTCCATCTGACAAGTAGACGCCAACTAATGTCACAACAATCCCAGATAGATACATTTGAATGTTTCTCACCCAGAGGGAGGTATCTGAACTCTTCAAAACTTTTTCGAAATATACTCCTGAAAGAAAGAAAATTAGACATGCAAATGTTAAATAAAAGTATTATTATAAATTAATTAAAGGTATTATTATTATTAATTAATTAAAAAGTCTTTCATTTAGAACAGTACCCTGGAGATATATAAAATATATGATTTGGGGAACAGATATAGTTTATTTAGTTAAATGTACGTTTGTTATGTAGGTTGTAACAAATGGCATACTAAACGTTACCAATTTATATTTTTATAGATCATATTGATTAATAATAACTAAGAGGAAGTTTGTAAGTTAAGTTTAATAGGAGACTGTTAAATTATTGTTAAGAACAGTTTCTGCCTTTATTATAACAGTAAGATAGATCACAAAAGCTCTCTGTATTACTTAATGCCAATAAAAGACATGCTTTGGTCAGCTGAAAACTATACTATTAGAGTGAATTATCTTAATCATACCCCTGTAATATCTCCTACTAATGCATACTCCCAGCTTTGCAAAATAACCTATATAATCACCACTTGGAATTTTTATAGAGTAACAAAACCAAATGAAATTTAAATAGAACTTGCTGAACAAAACCATTTTCCTTTAAAGCTGGGTTCCATAAACTAAGTTCATAAACAATGTCAGAAGGACCATGAATTCCCTAACTAGATAATAAGTTAGTTTGTATGTGCATTCTTCTGGGGTTTAGGGTCCATAGACTTTTTCAGATTTTTCATACCCCTCCTCCCCAGAAAAGTCACATACCACTGCTATATGTTTATACTTAAAATGAATGCATGTTCAACAAGGACATAAAAATGTTAGAAAAACCATGTCAGACACTTAGGAATTAACACTAAAGTAGTCATCAACTAAAAAGTCTAATGAAAAACAAGATTGTTTTTGATTAACCTATGTTGGAAAGAGCCAGAGAATGGGAACAAACATAAAATAGCTATGCTTATTTCCACCTTTGATTTTATCATCTGGGAAAACCATTTAACTGTTCAGTGCTCAGTTACTCTAAACATAAAGAGGGATATTAAACCTCACTTCCATTTCCTTAATTGTGTACTGAGAGGCTGAACTAAATAACAGTGTTGGACATAAACATTTAATCGTTCAAAAATACTGCTGAAAACCAAATAGTATATTATTTCTTGGATAACTCAATTATTCTTCCTAATTTGTTGTTTCCTAAAAGTTTAGCATGCTACTATTATTAAGTATATTCCTAAATTTAGATTTTCCCCCCTCTTAGAAAGCATCTTATTTACTTCCATATTTTACTCCCATACCCAGACTGCTTTCCTACTCAAAAATAAAAGAGTCCTAACTCTTGAACTGGGCAAAAATAAAGATAAATGAGAAAGACATAAGCTATTACTAATATACTCATTAATAAAAAGAACTTTAAGTTTTATCTCTGCTGTAACTATTTCTAAAACACATTTTCTTTCTTATGTTTCACTTAACATTCATACTTTATCTTTTCTTGATTCATTGGAGGACTGGTTGTCCCTACACAAAAGACTCCCGACTTCCATGGTTTTTTTTTGATGTTAGTGATTTTGTGTTCTCTTCCCTCCCTTTTTGGCTGTTACTTTATATATTATGTTTTCTAAGGTACTCTCCTCCTACTCACCTCCTCTTCCTACTCCATACCTCCAAACCTGTTTAAGCAGAGGAAGAACTTAAGGTTACCGGGAAAAACAGATAATGAGTTGGTAACGTTAACAACTAAAGCTGTAGAATCTAGCTTGAGTATAGTGCCAGTTCCCAGAAAGTGAAAAGATGTGGTTAAGTTTTCTGAAGGCTGATTTTCTCTGGTTTTCAGAGGTCTTTTTTCACTTACTTTTGGGTTCTTGTCTTGACTGAAGTATATTCTTAGATAACTGCAAATATGAATAAGGACTGAGGTCTGAACTGAGTTAAACAATGCCACACATTTACTGGAAAAACAGCTGACACAAAACTAACTATAAGTAAAGAAGATAAAGCTTTAATAGGAATAAAATTGTTATCATAAAGCAAGATAAAGTAGAGATCTATATTTAAAGTTTGATGTTTTCAAAAAATGTGACAAGAGAATAAAATGATGCTTTTATGATTTACCTGCAAATCCTGAGCACAATACAGCAATAGCTATAGCACCAAACCCTAATAATGGATTCTGTTCCACCTGCAATATTAATTTTTTAAAAGTTATTTTTAGTGACTAATAAATAGAATTCATTCGAGTCCAAATGAGTTCAAAATCTGTTAATAGTTCTACTAAGTTCCATATCAGATATAGCTGTTCTACAGCATAAGACAGGAACAAACAAAACAGAAAGACCATTCCAGATATTAACCAGAACACTTAAGTTAAAAATGTGTCCCTCAAATCATAGCCATAGTATATGTTTAACATGACATGTGTACCTCCTGTTTCCTAATAACAATAAGTACTCTAGCATAGAGTTTTGCATGGTCAGCCTGCTTCTTAATTTTAATTTCTGCCACCACCCTTACCAATCCTTTATAGCATCAGTCCTGGAAATGGTAACAATTTAACTTATTTATGCCCTATCACCTGCAGGATGAAGTGCTGGCTTTTAAGACTCCCCACTTTATTGAACTTTTATCAAATATTTATAGTATATATTTTGTGTACCAGATACGCTGTTACTAAATGGATAAACAAGATGATATACAGCTCTTGTTCTTAAACAATTTCATGTATAGGAGAGATTGACAAGTATATATAATCATAATACTGTGAGACAAGTGCTTCAATTTTATTTCTTCTTTCTTCCCTAAACTAACCCTCAAGAGCTTTCATCAGTCTTTCCTGAGAGATAAATACTATCTCAATAGTACTGCTGAAATTAGAGGGTAGAGACTCATAACTGTAATATGACAAGGAAGTATATACCTTGTTCAAAATAAATAAACCTGATATAAGGAAAGTACTACATTATGGTGAGTACCTGAGAGAGAAGGCTTGGTCTAAAATTTTTGCATGAAGATAAAGGGAAAAACAGAAGATATTACAGACCAGTGGTTCTCAAAATATGGACCACCAGCAGCAACAGCATTACCTCAGAATTTGTTAGAAATGAAAATTGTCAGGCCTATCCCATACCTACTGAATCATAACTATTGGAATGGGCCCAGCAATCTGTTTTCACTAACCTTCCCGTTGATTCTTATGTACGCTAAAGATTGAGAACCACTGCTATAGACTATAGTTGATCAATATGGATGCTTTCCTAATACAGATTACAAGCCTGGCATAGATATGAGGGATTTAAAAAATCACAGTGTGAGATTTCATTTATCCAAACATCTGCTGAGAAGTTCAAACATCTAAAAATAGTGTCTGAAAAATTCTTAATTTGCTTTCCTAACAGTTCAGTCTCTCTTCTGTTAGGAAAAACAGTGATGGAAACTGCTTCTTTAGACTTAATTCTGACTGGTAAACTTCTGGGTGATGAAGTGGACATGATGGAAACTGTGGAAGAAATCAACCATGTCATCTTAGCATGACTAATAGCCAAACAGCATGGTTAAAACACATATACCCCAATCTTAAATAAATCATAACTCAAAAATATAAAACTTCAAGTTAGAATTCCATAGCTAATGGGAAGACAGTACAAGAGGGATTAGATGTTCTGAACAATGAGGTTCTGATGAACAGTAAAAAAGAATACATTAAAAAAAATACATAAATATATCAGCATGACTAACTGAGGGCATCTTCACTCAATTCTGATTTCACAGGAACAAAACTGAGGTGCACATCACCAAGAGGAATCTAACTAGAAATTTAAGAATAGTATCAAGAAATTGAAAACTCAGAATAAGCTGAGGCTTGCAAAAATACTTTAAAACATTAAAGAAGGCTTTTAGAAGTATTTAGGAAGAGTATGTTTCTTTTTTTTTTTTTTTTTCATGACCGGCAACGGATCGCAACCCTCAGTGTCGCGCCCGTACCGGACCGGGACCGACAACGGGATCGCAACCCTCGGTGTTGCTCCTGCACCTCGCTCAGCCAGTGAGCCCCGGTCTGTACGTGGGATCCGAACCCTCGGCGGGAGCGCCACCACGCTTCCCAAGCGGCGCACTGTAGCAGTGCGCCACTGGGCCGGCCCCGGAAGAGTATGTTTCTTGAGCTAGATAATGTACTGTTAGATGTCAAGAAAATATAGTTAACCAAGTCTAGTTTCCGTTTTCTCTTTGATAAATAATTTTTATATAATAAACATTTAAAGGGAACTGAAGTCTAAGACATCTGGTTTGCTATTATAAGAATACCTAGCTAAATAAAAAAAATTCCAAAGTCTCACTACCAAGAAAAGTTACTGAGTTAGTATATATAAAACACTTAGAATAATGCTAGTATTTAAAGCTATGTAAGTGATTATAGCTGTTATTGTTATATTGATTATCAGCAAAATGTTAGACTTATAGATGACTTGAAGAACTTAAAAAGTTTAATGGACATCAATGGAAAATAGGGTGGTTTCCCTAAGAGTGAAACACATCCCATTTCCGTACTCAAAGGATTCCTAGTGTAAGTGGGGGGTAATGTTTGGCAAGAAATTTGATAAATTTGTGTAATATCTTTGTGGACAAGGCAGAAATGCAGTGAGGATAACAGTATAATCTATTCATAACTAAGTGAATGCTCATAAAGAAAAATGCTACTTAATAGAACAAAATCAAGCTAGACTAGCAACCAGCACCAACCTGGAATGTCACCAAGAATATAAGCATAATTCCACATCATCTGAAGATAATAAATATTAAACTAAAACTCATTTTCTGAAAACAAAAATTTCTCCACCAAGCTAGAGAGTAATTACTAGAAAGGAACAGACTTCTTACTTTCAAAAGCTCTCTGTACATTCTGTTTCCTTCTATTCCTAGGAGAACCATGGTCCATTTGCTAAAAGTTGAAGAGAGTATTTGGTTGTAGAGGGAAACCCCTGACCTTCAGAAAGCCATTCACTAGAGTTCCACTTCCTACTTCTCTTTGGGGAAAGAACTGATTGAGGCATATAATGTTTAAAAAAAAAAAAAAAAAAATCAGTTATGTACCTTAACATTAGCTCTTAAAAGCTAAAAGATGGGCATGCTTTGCCCCATTTTCATTATCAATTATCAGTAAGATAATGATATCCCTATTATTGGCAGTTACCCAATAACAGTTATTCCCTGTTAACCCCATTTTTGGCAGTGGGAATATATGCAAAAGGTTAAGAGACTGAGTTGAGGGAGAAGATGAAAACTAGATGGAGAAAATCTTGCCCAGTGTTTCTGAGAAGATGTCTAAAAGAGGTCTAGAAGTTCTGAGCATATACACTGTGTGGAAATTGGCACAATTTTAGTCATGAGTTAGATATTAACTGTGTAACTTTGGACATGTTACTTCACCTCTTTGCACTTCAGTTTTGTCATCCATTAAGTGATAGGGGTGGAATATATTACATCTAAGGTATCTTCCATATCTAATATATTTTATGCATAACCTCCTCTAAGAAATAGACAGCCATTAAGTATTATTATGTTAAGGGGAAAAAGCCTATTAAGCAAAGGTTATTTTAAATCAAAGAAATGTAATCATGCTGCATTCATCAGTGTGACTGTCTATAAAACAGGGAAGTTTCCTATTTTAGTTATAGTATGCATTTTGTTTCTCACCACAACTTTTGTAGCTTCGGCTGGTTTCCACTGTACAAGTGTGACTCCACCACACAGCATAAAAACTGAAATCCACTGTAATTTGCTGAGTGTCCGGTTTAACATTAAAACAGTACATAAAGCAGTGCAGGGAATCTTCAATTGGTAGGTCACCTAGAAACAAAACAATTAATTTAAAAATTCAGTTAATATTAGTCTTTGACACAAATATGTTATTTCTGGTATCATTAATAGAATTATTGAGAATAAATATTTAATAATGTGGTAAACAGTTAATAAAAATCTTTTCACTATAAAAACACTTTTTAAGATTCCGTGCTTTTCATTATCATTAACTCCACTTACCTGGTACACTGCTGCATCCAGATTGCTAAGGGCTAGGAATGCCATGTTGTTCTGAACAGCATACACTAATGATGGCACACTTAACTTCATCAGTTCCTTGGGGCTCCCCAAGATATTTTCTCTTAAATGTGCCTTGAATCTACCCAGACTACCAGTTTCTCTTTGAAAACAAAAGGGGGAGAAGGGAGGGTGGGAAGGAAGAAAATTAAAGAGCACTCTTTTAATCAGATTCCTTCATACACAGGATAGCTATATTGTGTTACCCATTAATGTAATTTAGCAAACTTTTTTTTTATAATTGCCAACTAATTTTAGATTTATTAAAAGAGACATATCAGTGACATATCCCTGTAATAAATAAATAAATAAATAAATAGTTCTATTTATGAAAATATGACAACTAGGTTTACCACCATTAACCTCTGGTCAAAGCTCCAGGAGTTTTTGAGTATATTAAATAATGAGATATCAGAAAACAAGAATTACTGAAATTACGTATAAAACATTAATCCCCTGCCACTTATTGCATCAAGCTTACCCTGATTAATTTTTAATCAGGTTGCATATCCATTTTTAAAGTTTTTTTAATTACAATAGATTTAAGTTGCAAACAAAAGAAAAAGGCTCTGGTAGTTATGGAAGTTACTTTGGTTTGGAATCGAGTGATTCAGGTCAATATTATTTGTAATGAATTCAGTGCTTATGAAATATGGTAGACAAATTTTTAACTTACATAAGCATATTCTCATAAAACTTAGGTCATATCTGTATAATTCTGTAGGAAGTCTGGATAATTTACTAATCCCAACAAAAGTAAACTTCATCTGTTGTGTATATAAAATTTACTACTTGACTGCATTTTGGTTATGCATGCTCTTAACTATTCTTATTTTTGCTCAGGAGGAACTAGCTAATCTGGCTCACATTTCCTCTACTGTAAATCAGCTCATTTATTTCCTGAAAAGTCAAACAATGTTTTATAATAAGCATCAATACCCCCAAAATGGTCCTAACTAGAACTCACAATACCCTCAAAAGGACCATAATACTTTGGTGGTGACATAGCTCTATTTCAACTGAAAGTTTATGATCACAATGAGCCTCTATATTTTTCGTTAACACATTAGAATCAACAGTCGTGAATTGAATTTTTTATATTTAAATACTAAAAAAATAATTACCTAAGTTCTGAGGGGGAGCTGAAGTCCATGTCAAATTGACTACCTATGCCCATCTATTCTCTGTAGAGAATTCCACCCCCAAGAAAATGTTTAATTAAGACAGGAAATTAGGCCTATACAACAGAAACAAAAGACTTCCTTCTTAGTTACAGATCTTTTTCTGTTGCCAAATTCAAGACCCTCCACACCACAATGCTAAGTCTATATGCTGAAAAGTCTATATGGTGATAGACTACAAACTCTATCAAAAGAGGGAAAGAATACCAAAAATGATCACTGAAAAATCTATGCAGTAGAGTTTTCCAGGTATCTGAAGACTGGCCTTTTAAAAGTCTTTTAACTACTTCTTAATACAAATCTAAAATATCCTATATTTTTTTCTGACATAGTAAATTTCTCAAGATGGTTTTCCCCTCAATTATAAAATTATAGAAAAGAATTAAAAAGAGAGATTAAAATAAAGAAGAATCACAGGAGTCCAACCCAAAGAGCTAGCTTAACAATGTGATGTGAGCCTTTTCATTATTAACATAATTATCACTAGTCAGTGTCATATGATAGCATATTTTACCTTACAGATTGTGTGACATGCAAGATACTGCTTTCACTGTGCTGTTATTCATAGTGCCTTCTAAAAATGCTGACTTATACATCAACGTATCTTTAGGGTGACTCCCTAAAGAAACTACTGAGAGGTACCTGTTGTACCCACACTCCTTCCATATCCACTTATCTTCCAACTAAGATTCTTCAAGCTAAACCCTCACAGGCTACGGTATAACGTCTATTTATCCTTTCCCTAATCCCAAGCTATAGGCAATGCCATTTTACTTCCACCCCGTAGATTATAAACCTTCATTGGCATCAAATGACTTTTTCAGCTATCCAGAGAACAAAATCGGTCTCTTTGCCCTGTCAGAATATGAGCTTCTTAAGGATTCCAGTTGCTGCTTCAACTAACCACCATGCCTGCACCAATAACCAAGATTGCTGTGGGCCATTTTCTCCCCATCACTTTTCTTCTTTTCTGTCTCTTCTCCTTCACTTTTCAGTCTTGACATAAAAAGAAGGACTGATGAATCTGATCAACAGCCAAGCTGAGTACAATGTGGCAAACCAGTAAGTACACAGTAGTACACTGTGTCAGATTAACAAGTCTTTGTCTCTTTTGGCCATATCCTTTTTGTAGGATGCTTAGGAGCTATTTTTTCACTGCCAGGAAGTCTTAGGTATCTTTTGCTAGTTTCTTCTCTAATGCAGATATTAGAGAAGCCAAGTTATACCAGAATGCTAACTACTGGAAATCTCATTTAACTGTAATACCTTAGAATTATAGCAATATTATATAGTGATAAGCAAGAAATTTTGAAATAAGTTACAAAAAAATAGCAGAGGATGCCAAAAGAAACTGGTAAAAGAACAAAAAGCTCACGAATAACAGAAAAACATCAGAAAGTGAACAAGAAATTTAAGAGGCATAAGAAGGAATAAGTGGGAATTTTACTACACAGAAAGTTTTAAAGAAGGGATAAATAATTTCAGTAATAATCAGAGTAAATCCTGCGTAAGCAAACATTTATTAAGAATATGACTGTTAAAGCTTGTAGTTAGCTTTGCTCACTAAAGTTATAAAAAAGTAAGAGTAATATGTCTTCCAGAAAACACTATTAATCATCTGACCTTTTGTTTTACTATCAAGACAAAAATAATCAATTCTGTAGCCTTGAATATGCTATAAAAAGGAACACATAAAAACAAAAGGCCATTTTTCCTTCCATTTTCCTGACCTTATATCTTGAAAATAAAATTACGAGCACCTTAACGAGTACTTTTGTTTTGCTAGATTAAGAGAAAAAGCATGTATAATCAACAAGCATATACTAAAAAATTTTTGAAGATAGTCTTTTTCCCATTAAATTTCGTATTTGAACAATTAGTTTAATTTTTATCATTGGAGTAGAATCTATGTGCAACCTTTTGTTACCTGAAGAAATTCTGAAGTTCCATGTTGATTGTAGAGAGATTCCACTGCTGCCTCCCCCCTCTAAATTTCCTATCAACCGGCTGAAACCAGTTCTTTCTGACCTGTGTTTGGTCAAAAGTACTCCTCATTCTTCCACTCGTGATTTGATGAGAACTACTAGGAGGAATAAAATCCTTGACTAGGTTACCAAGGCACTGTGTAAAATGGAACACAGCAGAAGTTACTTGTAAGCTAAAGAAATTTAAATTTTGTTTACAAATTTCTCATCATCTGTAAAGTTAAGTTTAATTAACTCACATAAAAGAGTCAGGGGGCCTAGGTATTGAAACCAATAATGTCAATGAGGACAAAAATCTCCATCATATGAGGTACATGAGTTTTACTTCCTTTCCAAGACCTTTAACCCATTATAGCAATGAGTACAGTTAAGTAGTAAAAATGCAAAACCAACAGGAGAAATAAATAGGGATGGATAATCTGTAATGTAAGTATTTGACAGTTACATTAGTTATTCTAGATAATACTATGAAAAAGTAAAAGAATTTTCTCTGGTCTTAATATGGGTAAATAGTTTAAGATTTAAGATACATTTACTTTATTACTAAACACACCCAAAGTATATGAACATTAACATTTACACATTCTGCTAGAGTTATTTAGTCTTTATGACTGTGATGATTCACAAGCAATAAAAATTTGACCTTGTTCTAAGGCAAAAATGTGAAAGTTTTTTTACTTCCTTTTCTTATTACCAATGACATTTAAATCTAAACTGACAGTGTTAATAGCTGTCACAAGGTTTAGTAAAGCACACAGCTAAGAAGTGATTCTCCTGTGAATTGTAGTAGTAATTAGTTTTATGAAAAACAAAATACTTTCCAAATGTTGTACTGTTTTATATTTCAATCAAAGTATAGCTTCGAAACTGGTAACTTAAAATACACATATTACAAAATCACCTTATTCACATATAGAGCTTTGCAACATTGAACTGCTAATCTGCTCCTCCCCAAAAACAGGGTTTACTAATTTCCTTTTCAATCTGAAAGTGATCTGATATAGTTATGCATGTGCACAACAGTGTATGTACAAAGATAATTATTACATCTTTGTTTTGTAATAGCAGAAGACAAAAGACAACCCAAACATCCATCAATAGAGACTGGTATATATGATACATATATATAGTAGAATACCATGCAGCTTTTTAAAAGAATGAGACAGAGGGGCAGAGCAAGATGGCCAGCTAGAAAGTGGTGACACTGCTCATCTCTCCCACAAAGATGGAGACTGCATTGAATGTACAGCTACACTTGGACAAGAAAAATGAGAGGAGGGAGCTGGAACACATCGAAGGAGTAACAGTAAGGTTGGTGAGTGCAGAAACTCAGAATAGCCAAAAAGAAATTGGAAAAATTCTTGGCCATCAACATCTGATCTCCCAACCTGGAATTGCAGGTATTCAGGAGGAGTTTTTGCATGTGGAAAGGTGAGAGGGCTGATGGCCCAACCCACAGGGGAGTTTGCACTGCCCATGTGGCTGTGCACTTTGTCAGGAACTGCTGCGGGCACACATGGCTGCATTGGCTTCGGGAGGGACTCAGACAGAGGTGCTCCCACCCTCTGGGTCCCAGGCTGCTATAGCAAGTTTGGGACCAGGATTGACCCTTAGCTTCGGGCCTGCACCCTGTGAATGGACAGTCCAGTGCAACAAAGGTGCCATCCTCAGAACAGAGGGAGTCCATGCATACACTCTCCAGACCTAGAAAATAGCTCATTCACAGCTGGTACCTTGCCTACTTTGGCAATACACTCATAAATACTTACAGCCATGGGGAGGATGAGGAGAATTCACACACCTCTCTCAGGGATGGCCTCTGCAGCCACAAACCTGGTACTGGGAACTCCTGGCAGCACACATGACTAAAATGACCTGGGGAGGGAAAATACTAAACTGTCCTCAAACCCAAGCCCCAGGCTTCTGCAGCAGTCGTGAATTTGAGATCGGCCCCAGCACCCATGCCCATTTCTCTCTGGCCCTCATAGCACTTTTACTCCCCTGTGACCACATCATTGTGCTGGTTTCCCACACCTGTGTCCACATGACATCCTGTGCCCTGGGAACAGGTGGTCCAATGCAGTGAGGGTACCACTTTCAGGATGGAAGGAGTAGGTGCAAAGGCTTTAGAGTCAAAAACTGCCTAATTGGAGCACCTAGCCACTACTGGCAACTCCACCTTCTTTGGTGAGGCACCCGTGCAATTTGTGCAGCCATGAAGAAGTAATGGAAGACTTGTACTCTTCTCTCAGGAACAGATGCATGCCTGCAGCAGTGAGCCTACTCAGAATTACCCACCCCAGCAAAGGGGCTTCAGAGAGATCTGGCACCTCTCCTGGGGGCACAGTAGCCTACCCACAGCCACAGTGACCTTGTGCAGGACAACTCACCCCAGCTGAAGAGATCCAGAGTGTTCCAGTAATGCTCTTAGGGTCACAGGGGCCTGTCCACAACCACAGCAGCCACTACAGCTGAACAGTTATAGAAGACCCTAGCATCCCTCTTGGGGGCAAAGATTCCTAATCAAAATTGCTAATACCTAGCCCAGAGTACCCCACTTCATCAGTGGATGCTGCAGACCATCCCAGTGTCCCTACTGAGACTACATAGCCCCACACACAAATCCAGTGACCCCAACTTCAACAGCCAAGCTACAGTGTACCTCAATGCATCCCTATGGAGTATAAGGCTCTTCCTAGAGCCCCAGTGACACCATTGAGTCACTCATTCTAGCTGAGGGGCTGCTAAGCACCTAGTATCCCCCTCAAAGCCTAAGGTCTTAATCCCAAACCCCAGGAACCCCACTTGGGGTCATCCATGTAAGGTGAGGACCTTCGTATCACAACAGCACCTATCAGGGTCACAGGACACTAACCAGGGTGCCAGCGAGGCTGCTCAGGGACACCCACCTCGGCCATGGAATGACAAGGCATCCAGCATGTGCTTCATCCAAGAACCCAAGATCTCGCCATGACCCACACTTCAGCAAGGAACTACTGAGTGTCCCAGTGAGTAGGCCGTGGAGACACTCACAGACAACTGACACTGAATATGGGTTGAAGTAATCACACAGAGCTACACCACTGTGTCTACTCAAAACAACCTACCCAATGGTCAATATAAATACATATTTACAGAAAGGAATCTCTCTCCTCAAAAGCCACTACTGAGTATTAGAAGAAGCAACTGCTCAACCAGATGCACAGACATCAATGTAGGAATGCTCAAAATGAAAAAAAAAAATTACACCCCCAAAGGAACACAGTAATTATTCAGTACTAGACACTAAACAACAGGAAACCTATGAAATGACTGAAAAGGAATTTCAAGCAAAAATCTTTTGAAAACTCAATGAGATACAAGAAACCTCAGATAGATAATACAACAAAATGAAAAAAAAAACAATCCAGTACCTGAAGGAGGAACTTTATAAAGAGATCAATACCTTTAAAAAGAATATAGCAGAACTCGTGGAACTGAAGGATTCATTCAACAAAATAAAAAATAGAACTGAGAGCTTAAGCAACACACCAAGCAGAAGAAAGAATTTCAAACTGGAAGACAGGCTTAGTTTTTATTTTTAATTTTTTTATTAAAGATGACCAGTAAAGGGATCTTAACCTTTGACTTGGTGTTGTCAGCACCACGCTCTCCCAAGTCAGCCATGGGCCGGCCCTGGAAGACAGGCTTTTTGAAGTAACACAGGTGGACTAAAAAAAAAGAAGAAAGAATTTTAAAATATGAAGAAAATTTTCATGAGCTATCAGACAACCAAAAGCACAAAAACATCCAAATTATGGGTGTTTTGAAAGGGGAGGAGAAAGGAAAAGGCATTGAAAATTCACTCAATGAAAAAATAGCAGAAAACTTCCCAGGTACTGATAGAGATATGTATTTCCAGATCTGAGAGGCTCAATGATCAGATTAAATCTAAAAATGTCCTCTCTGATACACACTGTAGTCAAATTCAAAAGTCCATGACAAAGAGAGAACCCTAAACACAGCAAAAGAAAAGCATCAAGTCTCCATCAAACTAACAGTAGATTTCTCAGCAGAAACCTTACAGGCCAGGAGAGAATGAGATGATATACTCAAAGTCCTAATAGAAAAAAACTGGCAGCAAAGAATACTATACTATTATGGATTGAATTGTGTTTCCCCAAAAGTTTAATGTGTTGGAGGCTTGGTCTCCATTCTGACAGTGTTAAGAAAGTGGGAAATGCTATTCTGAGAGTTAAAAGGTGGCGCCATAGAGAGTTGATTAGATTGTGAGGACTGTACCCTTGTGAATGGATTGATCCACTCTTGGAGTATCGGGAATGCTTCTGGTGGCTTTAAAAGAACAGTGAATGAGAAGGTTAGTCAGTCTCTCTCTCTCTCTCTCTTCTAACTCTGCTCCTCCATTGTGCCATGTGAGACCCCTGCCTCACTGTCACCACCGCCAAGGCCTTCACAAAATGTGTTCCCTGGACTTTGGACTTCCCAGTCTCTGAAACTGTAAGCAATAAATTTCATTTTCTTACAAAGTAGCCAGTTCCAAATATCTTGTTATAAGCAAGAAGAACTGACAAGTACATACACCCAACAAGGCTATCCTTCAGAAATGAAGGAGATACAGTGTATTTTCCAAACAAACAAAAACTGTGAGAGTTCACCACCACATTACCAGCCCTACAAGAAATCTTCAAGGGAGTCCTGCATCTTGAATCCAAAAAATGATAATCACTGACATGAATACATGAGAAAGAACAAAACCCACTGATAGAGCAAATATACAAATGAGAAAGAGAAAGAAAGGAACAAAAGATTAAAATAAACATACAAAAAGCAGTAAATGTGGGCCAGCCCGGTGGCGCACTGCTACAGTGCGCCGCTTGGGAGTGCGGTGGCGCTCCCGCTGAGGGTTTGGATCCCACATACAGACCGGTTCCCGCTCACTGGCTGAGCGAGGTGTGGGCGCAACACCGAGGGTTGCGATCCCGTTGCCGGTCCCGGTCCAGTACGGGCGCGACACTGAGGGTTGCGATCCGTTGCCGGACACGAAAAAAGACAAAAAGGAAAAAAAAAAAGCAGTAAATGTGAGGAGTAAGATGATATTTGTCAATAACAACCATGAATGTAAATGGATGGAATTCCCCACTCAAAAGACATAAACTGGCTGAATGGATTAAAGAACTAGACCCAATATATGCTACCTTCACGAAACTCACCTTATCTGTAAAGACTTACACAGATTAATAGTGAAGGGATGGAAAAAGACATACCATGCAAATGGAAATCAAAAACAAGCCAGAGTATCTATTCTTATATTGGATAAAATAGACTTTAAACCAAAGAAACAAAGAAGGTCATTATATAATGATAAAGGGATCTATCCAGCAAAAGGATATAACAACATTAATATAAATAGACCCAACATCAAAGCACCCAGATATATAAAGCAAACACTATTAGACCTAAAAAAAAAAAAAAGAGATAGACCCCAATACAATAATGGTTGGGAACCTGAACACCCCTCTCACAGCACTGGGCACATCGTCTAGGCAACAATTCAACAGAGAAACACAGGATTTAAACTTCATTTTAGACCAATTGGACTTGGCAGATATCTACAGAACATTTCATCCAACAGCTACAGAATGTACATGCTTCTCATGAGCACATGGAACATTCTCCAGGATAGACCACATGTTGGGTCCCAAGTCAATTCTCAACAAATTTTTAAAAAATCAAAATCATTTCAAGTATCTTTTCAGACCATAATAGATTAAAATTAGAAATCAATAACAAGTGAAACTGTAGATAAACTATACTAATTCATGGAAATTAAATAACATACTCCTGAATGACCTATGGGTCCAAGGAGAAAATAAAGGGTTTAGGAAGAAATTAAATAGGAAATCAAAAAATTTCTCAAAAGTAATGAGAATAAAGACACATAATGCTAAAACCTGTGGTACACTGCAAAAGCAGTACTAAGAGGGAAGATGACCACAATAAGCATTTACATCAAAAGAATAGAAAGACTTAAAATAAACAACCTAACACTGCCCCTGAAAGAGCTAGAAAAATAGGAACAATCCAATCCCAGTATCAGTAGACAGAAAGAGATCATTAAGATCAGAATAGAAGTAAATGAAATAGAAACCAAAAAACAATACAAAAGATCAAGGAAACAAAACATTGGTTCTTTGAGAAGGTAAAGTAGATAAAACGTTAGCTAGACTAAAAAAGGAAGAGAGAAGACCTAAATAACAAAAATCAGAAATGAAAAAGGAGACATTACAACGAACACAGATACAAAGAATCATTACAGACTATTATGAACAACTGTAAGCCAACAGATATGAAAACATGGAAGAAATGGATAAATTTCTGGACATATACAAACTACCAAGACAGAACTAAGAACAAACAGAAAACCTGAACAGGCCAATAACAAGCAATGAGATTGAAGTAGTAATCACCAGTCTCCCAACAAAGAAAAACCCACCACCAGATGGCTTCACTGCTGAATTCTGCCAAACCTTTGAAAAAGAATACCACTCCTTTTCAAACTACTCCAAAAAATTGAAACAGAGGCCGTTCTTCCAAATTCATTCTATGAGGCCAGCATCACCCTGATACCAAAATTAGACAAAGATTCAACAAAAAAAGAAAACCACAGGCCAATATCCTTGACAAACACAGATGCAAAAATCCTCAACAAAATAATACCAAACACTATACAACAGCAAATCAAAAAGATAATACTTCACGATCAAGTGGGATTTATCCCGGGGATGCAAGGATGGATCAACATAAACAATAAATGTGATACACCACATCAACAAAATCAGGGGCAAAAACCATATGATAACAGATGCAGAAAAAGCATTTGACAAAATTGAACATCCATTCATGATACTTTCAGCAAATTAGGTATAGAAGGAAAGTATCTCAACACAATAAAAGCCATATATGACAAACACACCACCAATATCATGCTGAATGGGGAAAAGCTGAAAGCTTTTCCTCTAAGAACAAGAACAAGAGGAGGATGCCCACTCTTACTGCTCCTATTTAACACAGTATTGGAAGTACTTGCCAGAGCAATCAGACAAGAGAAAGAAAGTGCATCCAAACTGGAAATGGTGAAGTTAAACTGCTGTTTGCAGATGACATGATCATATATACAGAAAAACCTACTCTACCAAAAAACTTTTAGAGCTGATAAGCAAATTAAGTAAAGTTGCAAAATCAATATACAAAAATCAGTAACACTTTTATATTCCAACAACAAACTAGCAGAAAAAGAAATCAAGAAAGCAAGCCCATTTATGATAGCTACCAAAAAAATAAAAAAACCTAGGAATAAATTTAACCAAGGATGTGAAAGATCTCTACAATGAGAACTATGAATCACCACTGAAAGAAATTAAAAGAGACACAAAAAGATGGAAAGATATTCCATGTTCACAGACTGGAAGAATTAATGTGAAAATGCCCATCTTACCCAAAGCAATCTATAGATTCAATGCAATCCCCATCAAAATACCAATGGCATTCTTCATAAAAACAGACAAAACAATTCTAACATTCATATGGAATAACAAAAGACTCCAAATAGTTCAAGAAATCTTGAGCAAAAAAATAAATAAAGTTGGAGGCATTACACTACCTGACTTCAAATTATACTGCAAAGCTATAGCAACCAAAATACCATGGTACTGGGTACTGGTATAAAAATAGATATATGGGGCAATAGAACGGAATAGGGAACCCAGAAATCAATCCACATACTGATAGCTAACTGATCTTTGACAAAGGCACCAAGAATATACACCTGGGAAAGGACAGCCTCTTCAATAAATGGTGTTGGGAAAACTGGATGTCCATATGTAGAAGAATGAAATTAGACCTGTACCTCTCACCATATGCTGAAATCAACTCAGAATGAGTGAGAGCCTTAAATATAAAACACCTAAAAGAAAACATAGGGGAAACACTTCAGGATGTAGGACTGGGAAAAGAATTTATGAATAAGACTCAAAAGCACAGACAACAAAAGCAAAAATGACAATTGGGATTATATCAAACTACAAAGCTTCTGCACAGCAAAGGTAACAATTGACAGAGTGAAAAGAGAACCTACAGAATGGGAGAAAATATTTGCAAACTATACATCTGGCAAGGGGTTAATATCCAGAATATACAAGGAACTCAAACAACTTACCAGTAAAAAAAAAATCCAATTTTTAAACGGGCAAAGGAGCTGAATAGATACTTCTCAAAAGAAGACATACAAATGGCTAACAGGTACATGAAAAATGCTCAACATCTCTAAGCATCAGGGAAATGCAGATCAAAACCACATGGAGATACCACCTCCCCCCAGTTAGACTGGCTATTATCAAAAAGACAGAGAAACATGCTGGTGAGGATGTGGAGAGAGGGAAGCCCTTCTACATCACTGGTGGGACTGTAAATTAGTGCAGCTATTATGGAAAACAGTATGGAAGTTTCTCAAACATCTGCAGATAGAACTACCATAAGATGCAGCAATTCTACTGCTGGGTGTATACCCAGAGGAATGGAAATTATCATGGTGAAAGGATACCTGCACTCCCATGTTTATCACAGCTCTATTTACAGTAGCCAAGATATGGAACCAATCTAAATGTCCATCAATGGACAACTGGATAAGGAAAATATGGTATATATACACGATGGAATACTACTCAGCCATAAAAAAGAGTGAAATCCTGCTCTTCACAGCAACATGGATAAGCTTGGAGAAGATTATGCTAGGTGAAATAAGCCAGACACAGAAAGAGAAATACCACATCTCACTCATAAGTGGGAGCTAATAAAGAAACCAACAACAATCACAATAATATGTTGAACATTCAGAAGTAGAGAACAGAACTGTGGTTACTAGAGGTGGGAAAGGGAGAGGGGCAGGGGCGTTAGCAAGAAATTGGCTAATGGACACAAAGTATGATTACATTTTGTAATGATGAGTATGCTAATTATCCTGATTTGATTATCACATATTGTACACAAGTATTGGTAGTTTACTCTGTACCCCACAGATACATATAATCGATTATGTTCCTATATTTTAAAAAAACATTTCTATATAATGACATGAAACCACCTCTAAGACAAAACATTTAACTGTAAAGAACGTAAAATGGACTACAGTGTATAGAGTGCATATCACACACACTGTCCAGCAATCTCTTACATAACTAAAGTTCACCAATTAGACCACCTTATTTATCACAGTGAAGTAGCCATCTGACCTCTAAGACAAAACATTTAACTGTAAAGAACGTAAAATGGACTACAGTGTATAGAGTGCACATCACACACACTGTCCAGCAATCTCTTACATAACTAAAGTTCACCAATTAGACCACCTTATTTATCACAGTGAAGTAGCCATCTAGTGTATAGAGTGCACATCACACACACTGTCCAGCAATCTCTTACATAACTAAAGTTCACCAATTAGACCACCTTATTTATCACAGTGAAGTAGCCATCTGTTAATTCCTCTCCATACCTCTTTTTTTTTTCTTGCAGTTCTAACTTAACTTCTGATTGAAATAAGTATAATTTCACATTCCAGAAATTCCTGGAAGTTGGGTGATTAGTTGGCTCAGTTAGAGCATAGTGTTGATAATACCAAGGTCAAGGGTTTGGATCCCCATCCTAGCCAGCTGCCCCCCCCCAAAAAAAAAAATAATTCCTTGAAATTATGAGTAAAATCAACAAGGATGGCAGAATCCCAAATTAAGTACGAACTATAAAACTTGTCAGTATTTCAAATAAATAACAAAATTGTACTGAAGGGTGAAAAGAGAACTAACCCAAATATTCTAAAACAGTATTTTTACTACATGCTCTAAAACTAAAAGCAAAAAGAACTACATACAAATACTGAACTTCAGTAAGTATGTTTGCTTTTTGACAGGTATATATTAGAAATTCTGAAACTACTTATGTATTCTAGGACTGGGGAAATGGTAAATACCCTGAGGATAATGTGAACCAGAAACATTGCCATTGGAGAAGGGAACAAATATGGGTAAGGGGAAAGTTAGAATGAACCCCATGTTGTTGGATCAGAATTGTAGGAGTCAATCAATATATAACTCATTGTTACACACACACACACACAAATAAATATTTTAGGTGTGTATATATGCACATGCATATGTTTCCTAACTGTGTCTGCTACAAGGATCTAGAAGCAATGATACTCCAGTAGCAATGTGTACATCTAGCCTAGGTTCTGGTTTATAAATACCATTCTGAAAAAAAAGTAACAATGGCTCCTTAAAGACATGCATGATTTCAGGGTTGCGGCAGGGAAAGTACAAGATAAGCACAGAACATTTTGCTGTGCTAAAAAGAAACTGTTTGAAGGTTGATGAAATAGGAAGGAAGGGAAGGAGGAGGATGGACAGGAGGAAACTTGAAGGAGATCCCACTGTCCAAATCTGGGACAGTTTGAGAATCAAAATAATGATAATAATGGATCTTAACCTATACAATAAACCCATGATTCCACACTTAATATAAATAGATGGGGGAGAGGGAGAGAACGGAAAGCTCTTTAGAGTACAATGCCAACTAATAAGTGTTCAGGGACTGATGAAATATTAGGAAAGTACCATTTGACAACATTAATGGACAATAAAACTCAGATGAAAGTATGATGAGAAAGAGGATATTTACCTAGTCTCAAAGTATGTCTCTACAAGATACTAATTACAAAGAGGAAATCAGTAACTTTTTGTGGAGTAGCCTAGCAGTCACTACCTTAATCAAGAAATCAAAGTTAAATCACCAGTAACGGGACAAATAGATACCACGTATGTCATGATATGCTACATGGAGAAGGACACATCATTTTTATATTCCTGTCCTGCCAAAAAAAAAAAAAATCATAAGAAAACATTCAATGAACATAATTTGAGGGATATTCTACAAAATGAATTGCCTGTGTGCTCCAATAATGTCAAGGGCATGAAAAAAAGGAAGATAGAAGAAGTGTTCCAGATTAAAGAAAGTTAAAGACACGACAACTAAATGCAAAGTGTGATCCTGGAGTGGACTGCAGTCCAGGAAAAATAACAACTTTGCTAAAAGGACATTAGTGGGACAATTGGCAAAATTTACCTAAAGTCTGTGAATTAGATAATAGTACCCTATCATTACTGTCATCTCAATTTTGATAATTTTATTGTGATTTTGTAAGAGAATGTCCTTGTTTTTAGGAAATATGCACCAAAGAATTTATGGACAAAGGAACATCATCTAAAACTTACTATTAAACAAATTAGAAAAATATTTTATTGTGATTTTGTAAGAGAATGTCCTTGTTTTTAGGAAATATGCACCAAAGAATTTACAGACAAAGGAACATCATCTAAAACTTACTATTAAACAAATTAGAAAAATATTATACATATACACAACTACATAGAATATAATAAAACATACATGTTTTATCCATATCAAAATACCAATGATATTCTTCACAGAAATAGAAAAAAACAATCTTAAAATTCTTATGGAACCACAAAGACTCTTAATAGCCAAAGCAATCTGTGCAAAAAAAAAATAAAGGTGGAGGCAACACACTACCTGACTTTAAAATATACTATAATGCTATAGTAACCAAAACAGCATGGTACTGTTATAAAAACAGACACATAAACCAATGAAACAGAGTGGAGAATACAGAAATAAAGTCACATATTTACAGCCAACTGATTTTCAACAACGGTGCCAAGAACACACATCAGAAAACTGGATATCCATTAGCAGAAGAAAAAAACTAGACCTCTCTCACCATATACAAAAATCAGCCCAAAATGGATTAATGTCTTAAATGTAAGACCCAAAGCTGTGAAACTACTAGAAGAAAACATAGGAGAAAATCTTCCTGACAATGGTCTGGGCAAAGATTTTATGGAGAAGACTTCAAAAGGACAGGCAACACAAGCAAAAATAGACAAATGGGATTATATCAAACTAAAAATCTTCAGGGCAAATTAAACAACAGAGTGAGAGAGAACCTAAAGAATGGGAGAAAATATTTGCAAATTGTGCATCCAAAAGGGACTAACATCCAGAATATTCAAACTGAACCAAAAAAAAAAAAAAAAAATGGGCAAAGGAGCTAAATAAGCATTTCTTAAAGGAAGACCTCCAGAATGGCAGAAAATATTTGCAAACTATACAACTGACAAGGGGTTAATATCCAGAATATACAAAGAACCCAAACAACTCAACAGTAAAAAAACAAGTAAACCAATTAAAAATTGGGCAAAGGAGCTGAATAGACATTTCTCAACAGATGAATGGATAAAGAAAATGTGGTATACAGACACAATGTAATACTATTCAGCCATAAAAGAGAATGAAATCCTGTCCTTCATGACAACATGGATGAAATAGGAGATTATGTTCTCCTATTAGTGAAATAAGCTAGGAACAGAAAGAGAAATACCACATGTTCTTACTCATATGTGGAAACTAATAAAGTTCATCACATAAAAGTAGAGAGTAGAATGGTGGTTACCAGAAGCTGGGAAGGGGAGGGGGGAGGGGGGATAGTGAAAAGTTGGGTAACAGGTACAAACTTACAGCTAGACAGTAGGAATAAGATGTAGCATTCTATAGCACTTTAGGGTGACTATAATTAACAATTTATTGTATACTTTCAATTAGCTAAAAGAGAGGATCTTGAATGTTCCCAACACAAAGAAATGATAAATGTCTGAGGTGATGAAAAAAATAAAAATTGGCAGAAAAAAATTCATGTTTTATTATGTGTCATGTACTATGAACTGAATGTTTGTATGTATCCACCTGCTCCCCGTGCCCAAATTATATGCTGAAGCCCTAATCCTCAATGTGATGGTATTTGAGGTAGGGCCTTTGGGAGACGATTAGGTTTAGATGAAGTCAGGAGGGTAGAGCCCCCATGATGAAATTAATGCCTTATAAGAAAAGGAAAAGACCAGAGCCCTCTCCATCATGTAAAGACACAGCAAGGAGCCCCCATGATGAAATTAATGCCTTATAAGAAAAGGAAAAGACCAGAGCCCTCTCCATCATGTAAAGACACAGCAAGGAGCCCCCATGATGAAATTAATGCCTTATAAGAAAAGGAAAAGACCAGAGCCCTCTCCATCATGTAAAGACACAGCAAGAAGGCAGCTGGCAAACTAGGAAGAGAGCACTCACCAGACACCTAATCTGCCAGCACCTTAATATTGGACTTCCCACCTCCAGAATTGTGAGAAACATGTTTGTTGCTTTAGCCACTCAGTCTATGGTATTTTGTTAGAGCAGCCCAAATGAAGACACATGGTAAAGTGTTAACATTAGGAAATAAAAAGTTAAAATAAGAGAAAGAACAAAAAATAAAATTGGGAACTGCTGAAATGTCTAACAATGCCATTAAAACTGCTCATATTTCACTGTTCTGAAAAGCTCATAGCTCATACTTTTAATATTGGAGATCATGGAACTTGTCTTCTATCACTGCCAATTATTTTCTAGGTACCTTTGGCAAATTAAAAGTTCTCTCAGCTAAGATTTCTTATCATAGAAGAGGAAATAATAGCTATGGTTAAAGTGGCGATACAAGAACAAAATGAAAATTAGGTGTATTTACCTGCATGTTTCCCTCATCTGTTTCTAAGAGAGGACATGAAAGAGAGTTTCCTTAAACCATCACGCTCTGGGAGCCTGCCATTCTCAAAAGCAACAATCCTGAATATCTGAAGGCAGCAAACTTAGTTGCTGCAATCTTAAAGGATGTTTGGCACTTTACATAACACATTTTGACTGTGATTAACAATTGGTATTCTACAGAGTGTAGTTACTTGCTTTCCAAAGAAAAGAAGTTATATATCTGTTCAGGAGGTTTTCAAAAGTACATTTTTTACAATAGTACCAAAAAAGAGCTTTATTCTTTGGTTTTCCTAAGGCCATTTTAACTTACAGCAATAACATTTTAAATAGTTTCCTCACTTATTGCCTAGTTTTTGTGGAGATGCACTCCAAGGTATGCATCTCTGCCTTCTGTTATTTTACCACAGCCTAAAAAAAAATGTGATTTTACTTTTTTTCTGAAGTATAAAAATGAAATCCATAATCTTTGTGGCCCCAGTGCACAGGCAGTCTTCACTGAAGCAAGTCTGTATTTCTTTTAAGAAGTTAAATATCCTAAAATATTATAAAAGCAATTCACTTGAAAGTTTTAACTAGTTCTCTTTTAAATATTATAAATAACTATAGCAAAGAAAAGATTTGGGATTAGAATTAGGCTGTTGTCTTCCAGTGTTTTAGCCAACCAGCTATATTCTTCAGCCTACATACATGAATGTTAGGATACCCATGTGCTATGGATTGAATTGAGTCCCCCAAAGTGTCATGTATTAGAAACTTAATCTCCACTTTGACAGTGTGAAGAGGGAGAGAGATCCTATTATGGTAATTGAAAGGTGGGGCCATGAAGAGATGATTAGATTGTGAGGACTGCCCTTATGAACAGATTGATACATTCATGGAGTAATGGGTGTGGTTCTGACGGGCTTTAAAAGGAGAGTGAGTGAGGAGGTTATTTTCTCTCTTGCTCAGCCATTTTCACCATGTGATACCCGGCATAGCTGTGTAGAGCCACCACCAAGGCCCTCACCAGATGTGTTCACTGGACTTTGGACTTCCCAGCCTTAGAAACTGTAAGAAATAAGTTCTATTTCTTTATAAATTACCCAGGTATTCTCTTATAAGTAACAGAAGTGACTAATACACCATGCCTCAGGGCATAAGACCCCTCTCCTCCTACCCTTGGAAAGAGATAAAAGGGAAGAGAAAGAACCAAACAGAATGAGATCTCAGCTATCAGACCTACATTGCCATTATGGATTCTGTCCAAATAGACTCCTTAGTAGAGAATCTAACACCTCAAATCCTGAGATTTGATGTAAAACATGAGTCTGGAGCCTCACTGATACATTTGGTCAGGTCATATTTTTTAGTCAGAAGATTACATTAATCTCTCAAAGTTTCCAGGCTAATAGATGAATCTGACTACACTTCAGTTCTCCAAAGTCTCCAGGAACTATTCCTGGAGCTACAAATGCCTCACCTTAAATTCTTGGGACCTGAAGATTCTATGGTGTCTAATTTGCACACTTCATTGAAGTTATGCTTACCCTAGCCAGCTTAATTTAATTCTTAGAAAATTCTAGGGCACTGCCGCAGACCAGACTGACTATTTTGTCATTTCTTAAACACGCTGACTTCTATTTGTCTAAATATACCACACCTATTATTAAGTGTTCCTCTTTATATCAGTTCTGGGGCTTCTGGTTATCGTGTCCAGAAAACAGCAATCTTTAAGGTATATGGGGTCAAATGGCATTGCAAATAATAATACTTTTATAAGATCACTCTCTTTTAACAATCTTTTCTAATCCCATGAAATTAAACACCTTTATGTGATAAGGACTCCCAAATTTCTCCCTCCAGCCCAGATCTCTCTTTTGAGTTCCAGACCCACTTAATCCAACTGCCCACTTGGATGTCTCAAAGGCATGAAAGACTTTACATTATATCTACCCCAAATTAAATTATTGATATCTTCTCCCAAACTTGTTTTTCTTCCTGTCTCAGAAAAAAACTCTATCTTCCCAGTTGTTTATACTATGAAACATGGGTATGGTTCATGATACCTCCTTTTCCTTCACTTCATTATTCACAGACTGTATGTGTGAATTCTCTTACTTCCTAAAATTCATTTGCAACACCCAAATCAACACTTGGCAGCACTTTCCCAGTCATTGGCAGACATACACACAACTGCAGAAAGTCACCTGATACACGTGTTCCCAACTAAGGCTGAACAACTCAATGTTCTGCCTCCTTGTTTCAGCTGTTATCCTGTAAATAAGTGCAATCTACTTAGTGCCACATTTTTCACATTTTTATGTTTTTTGTTGGTGATTTTGCTGTATGAAATGGCCCCCATACATAGTACTGAAGTGTTATCTAGAGTTCTAAGTGTAAGGCTATGATGTACGTTACAGAGAAAATACATGTGTTGATAATCTTTGTTCAGTCATAAGTTCTAATGTTGTTGGCCATGAGTTCAATAATATATTAAATAAGGCGTCTTTAAACTGAAACACGTAAAAGGTTTTGTATTAATCAGTTGATGAAAATATTGTGACCAGAGGCTCACAGGAATCTAACCCTGTATTTCCGCTAGGCTCAATAATTCAGTATCCACTAATTCAGTGTTGGTGGTGACTTTATAGAATATAACTACTTCAAATGATGATGATAACTAAAAACTCTTCTCTGACTGGGTCAACTAAATTATACTTACTTGGGAAATCCATGATAAGAATGCCTCCTGGAACCCTTACCTGCATGTGGAATGTAACCTAGTAACAATTCCAAATCTATGTGTCATGTACAACCAGTGGAAGAGCTGATGAAGTGATTAGGCGGGGCTGTCTTCTCTTCCTCTCCTTTGATCCTTCCCCCTTCTCATGTCATAAAATGTTAAGCTCTGCTGGCCCTCTTTTGGTCACATTTCTCAGGGCAACCTGACTTATGCATTTCCCCATTTGCAATCATCATATTGGCTCAATAAATCCTATGCTTTATATGTTAGCCCTCAGTTTCTTTTAGGTCAACAATGAGAACTGACTCTGTATCCAAAACGATCACCAGGTCCTATAGATTGTATCTCCAGAGCATATTTCAAATCCATTAACTTCTCTTCATTACCTGTACTGTCATCCTAGGCCATTATCTCTTGCCTCTAATAAGCTTCCAGTTCTTCCAATTCATTATCCTCAATGGGGTCAAAGTGACTCTGAAAGCAAAATGGGCTGCCATGTAGTCACTGATTTAAACCATTCAATGATTTCCTAATGCACTTGAAATCAAATCTAAAATCCTTAACAGGTCCATGCTGTGGGTTGGTGTCTCCCCCAAACTTAGTCCCCACTGAGACAGTATAAAAAGGGTGGGAAATCCGGTTATGGTAATTGATAGGTAGGGCCTTGAAGAGGTGATTGGACTGTGAGGACTCTGCCTAGTGAATGGATTGATCCATTCAATGAGTAATAAGTCGGTAGATTAATCATGGCTGCAGGTGTGTTTCTATGGCTTTAAAAGGAGCCAACTGAAAGGTTAGCTCGCTCTCTGCTCTGCCATTTTCTGCCATGTGAGACGCCTACATTGCTGTGAAGCCACCATCAAAGAAGACCCTCACCAGATGTGTTGCCCAGACTTTGGACTTCCCAGTCTCTGAAACTGTAAGCAGTAAATATTGTTTCTTTATAAATTACCTAGTTCCAGGGATTTTTGTTATAAGCAAGAGAAACAGACTAATACAGTCCATAAGATTACCCTTAATACCCTGATGACCTCCTGCCTCATCTTAGCACCACTCCCCTATCACAACACTCCAGAAACACTGATTTGTTGTCATTTTTGCTGTTTAACAGTGAAGGACTTTTCAGCCTCAGGAATTTCAAACACACTCTTTGCCTCTTTTCTGCTCTCTTCTCGCCTAACTTCTGTTCAATCTTCAGGGCTAGAGTTAAATGTAACTTCCTCAGAGAAGAAACCCTCCAATCCAAATGGAGGCCCTCTATTATACTTGTTCTCAGCACCCTCCCCTTTTCTTTCATAATACCACCAATTTATTATTTATTTATTTTTACATTTGGCTTTCCAATAGATTATAAGCTCCACAACAGCAGAACTATGCCTCTTTAGTTTGCAACTATATTACTTGCATCTAGAACAGTGTTGAGCACATAATTGGGGATTGATAAATATTTGCTAAATAAATGAATGAACCTGACTATCCCATTAAATCTTCCTAACAATATCTTGAAACAGACTTAGCATAACTATGTGCTTAAAATATATGGAAGAAGTGAAGCACAGATTATTTGAATGTGGCAGTTATATGTTTCTCTATAAGTGAACCTTAATTATAAGCAAAACACTGAGATTGTCTGCTCCCATTCCACACCCCCATATAAAGTGATATGTACTTGAACAATTAGTCAAGACTAAACATATGACTAGGCAAAGAGCATTACTGTAGAGACTATACTAAATAAATATAGCCAAACTGGTCTATAATAAGGTTGAATTTTGCATACTTCATATAAAACTGAAGTTCTGGGATAATATTTTTTATCAAATGTATCAATGTTGTGCTCATATGCGATTCAGTAATGGCAAAATGTCGACTTAGGCAAGGCCCTCTCCATGCGGCCACCTAAAGATGGCACCGAGAGGAAGCAAGGTGGGAGGGGACAGCTGGGTTCCGCATTTTGTTTTTGTTTAATTCCATTGGCAGCCCTGGTTTTCCCCGCTTGTGATCAAGGCATGATTGCTTAGTATAGCTTAAGGAACCCCCATGCATGACCACGTGATCTTTACCCTGATTGGCTGGGCGGAGGGAACTCCCCCACTGGCAAAGCTTAAATACCCTTGCTTAACAAACAGTAAACGGAACTGCTTGACGGAACCCCTGCCACGTCTGAGTGTCCTTTCTACAGGGCTGGGTTGGCGGGCAGATCACTCACTCCCCCCATGGAGATCCCCTGGCCCATCTCTAGGGCCGAGGGGTGAAGCATTAGGGGAGCTCGCTCTTGGGTTCAGCATGGGAGAGGTTAGGAAAGGGAAGAAAAACCAGCTGGTGGAACCCAGCAGCTGGTGCCCCATGTGAGGCATGCTACTTTACTCTCCTCCTCCTCTCCTCCCACTGAGAGGATCCTGGCCAGCCACGGGACGGTTGGCAACTGACGGTGAAGCTAAGCCTTTGTCTGGGAACCTCCGAGTGTGAAAGGGGTCAACGCCCTGTGAGATCAAGCACAAAAAGGAATCAGGTGAGTGACGCGGGTTATCAGCCCCCTCCTTTTTTGATTTGTTCCATGTAAGCGTATGTTTGTCGGGTGTCCAAATCTGTTGCGGGCCAACGTCTGCTGTGGCCAGTTTAGTTTTGCTTTTGAGTGTGTTTTGTCCTCGTGATCTAAGTATAAGGATGGGCGGTGTGTCTAGTAAAAGAGACGATCCGGCCCTTAAGGCCCTGTGGTATCTGCTTAAAAGTCGTGGGATCAACCTCTCCCACACTGCAGCCCACAGAACATGGGAGACCATCTTAGTGGCAGCCCCCTGGGTCCCCTCAGCGAACCTCTTCTCATTTGAAACCTGGGACCACGTTGAAACTCTGGTCCGGCAGAGGGAGGTTCACCAGGGGGTCGAGCCACTCTTGGGGTTTTACCCCACCTTGTCATCCATTAAGCTCTGCTTCCCAGCCCCCTCCATGGGTGGGTCAAAGGGTGTGGAAGTGGAATGCCATTGGGTGCAATTCACCCGAGTGATCCCAAATGGTGGGCTCTGCCATAAAGGTGGAAGATGCTAATTCACTTCCGCCTGATCCCCCTCGCGAGGGGAGGAGTCAACACAGTCTTTATCCTCCCCTCCAATCTCTGGAGGGCAAGTACCTAGCCCCTATGCAGGGGAGCCCCAGTGGCCCTATGGCTCAAGGGGCAAACAGCGCCCCGATGGCCACCTGGGGTCCTCCCCCCCCTTTGGGGTGGAGCCCCTGGCACCCATCGCTGCACCCCCTAAGCCATTCAGGGACCCCTGGGAGTGTCAGCCAGTGGGAACTAATCAGCCCCAAGCCGTAAATGTCAACCCGGGGGGCAACAGACCAGCCCTTTGGTACCCATGGGAGGTGGGAGACCTAAAAGAGCTAAAGAAGGCAGTAGCTCAGGACGGCCCTAACTCCCCCCATGGTCTGAAACCATTCTCCAAGGGCTGGCCCACCAGCCCTGTACTACCCAAGATTGGAAAATGCTGTGCCGGGCAATGCTGCCCAGCAACCTTTACATTAAGTTTTGCGCCTTCTACAAGGAGCAGTGTCATCAGCAAGCTGAAAGAAACCAAACCGCCAACTCCCCAATCCCCATCACATTCGGGATTCTCTCAGGGACGGTGGCAAACCAGTACAGAACAGGGATATAGCAAGCAGAGATTCCCCCTCCTTACCAGGATCAGGTCAGGGCGGACGCGCTATCTGCGTCGAGGAAACTCGCAGAGGGCCCTTCAGAACCCCCGATATCAGGTATTACCCAAAGGCCCACTGAGGACCTCCCGTCCTTTATCGCCCAGGTTGAGGAAAGTATCAAGAGCAAGCGCCCCCCCCCCCGGTCCCTTAAGGGATCAATTTATTAAAATGCTGGTGTGGGAAGGAATGACCGCCGACCACAAACTGGCCTGCACTGGTCTCAAAGAAGGATCCCTGGAGCAGTGGGTCGTAGCTGCCAAGGATGTGGGGACACAGCATCACCAGTCACGATCCCTTTCTTCTGCCCTGAGGGCCCAAACAGAAGCCTTAACAGAGGCCATGACACAAGCTATGGCCTCTTTGGCCCTCCCCAGTAAAACCAGGCCCCAAGAAAGACAGTGCTTCAGCTGTGGGGAAATTGGGCACTTTAAGAAACAGTGCCCCAAGGGACAGGATTCGCCCCTGGGACATCCCCAGGAGGGGGTAAGCGGGGCTAGACCTCTACACCCTGCCCCCGGTGCCAGCTGGGATTCCACTGGAAGAGGGAGTGCCGATCCAAGTATGACAAGCACGGCAACCCTTTAAACTAGGTGGGGGGCACCTCCCAGCCCCGTTATCCCAAGGGAGTAGTTCAAGTCTGCCACAAGCGGAGCTATCGTGTCCAAACACAAGAAAGGCCCCTAGGGCCAACTGGACCATCCCCATCGTTGAGGGGGTTAGACCTAAGATGGACATCACTGTCGGGGGAAAGTGGTTCTGCTGCCTTATAGATACAGGAGCGGACCGCACCGTCCTCCGAAGGGAGGAGACCCCTTCCCAATTGGGAGCTTGTCCCCAGGCCTAAAATCCTTGGGGTAGGGGGCCAAACAACTTCATATGAAACCAAAACATACATCCAGTGGAAGGATGCTGATGGCTCAGTGGGTCAAGTCAAGCCACTTATTGCGTCGGGGCTTAACGCCAATCTCCTAGGGCAGGATATCCTAGGGCAGGCTGATGCATATATTACCACCGACCACAAGGGGTTTTATGACGACCTTCTGGATGAGGAGGAATACCAGCAGCAGTTTCACGATCCTGCCCCACGATTCAGTAGCATTCCCAATTATCGAGGGGATCCTGAATTCAAGAGAGCAAGATCCCATCAACCCCGCTCCAGAATCATAGTGAACCCCCAATCCTAAGCACCACTGCCCTGACCCCCCCCCATCAGGTGGAAGGAGGACCCACCAGTATGGGTGGAGCAGTAGCCCCTCCCGTCCTCCAAGTTAATGGCTTTAAAAGATATCATTATCCAACAGCTGCACTTGGGCCACATACGCCCTTCCTCTAATCCCTGGACACCCCTGTGTTTGTAATCCGCAAGGCGTCAGGCAAATGGAGAATGATCCAAGACCTTTGGGAAGTTAACAAGCGCATGGTAATCCAGGGAACACCCCTTCGGGGAATGCCCTGGGTTCCTGCCATTCCCATCCACTTATACTTGGCAGTGGTCGACCTCAAGGACTGCTTCTTTTCTATCCCTTTACATCCCGGGGATTGCGAGAAATTTGCCTTTTCTGTCCCATCTGTCAATTACCAGGGACCAGACCAGCATTAGGAGTGGGTGGTTTTGCCCCAGGGCATGGCCAACAGTCC
>NW_007735830.1:7467-24625 GCF_000696425.1 Galeopterus variegatus | reverse complement strand
TGGGTTCACTGTTAATGCTGAAGGGGGTCAGCCCCTTAAAACCTCAATTATCTTTTAAAAGGGAATACACCCTGGTAGAGCTACAGAAGGTATTGGAGAAATTAATTGGCTTTGGCCCTGGCTACCCTTGTCAACAGGGAATCTCAGTCCCGTTTGAGTTGCTGCGAACCCACAGTGACACTCAAAAAATCATGTTGCAGAAAAAACATCAGGACTGCTTCCGCACCATCCAAGACCAGCTAAATCAGGCTCAACTCCACCGGTTCAGTATTACCAAACCATTGCAGTTGTGGCTTATTGACGGCCAGCAATCTATGATGGCCGTGCTGGTCCAAGACAACACGGCCATCCAATGGGTCCATGTATCTTTTGCGGGGGCCCCTGGGTGTATACCTTAGTTGACCAAACCGCCGATTTGCTTCAAAAAGGAAGGACTACTGCTCTGCACTGTTATGCTAAGGAACCTGAGAAAATTGTCCTACTGTATAAATTAACAGATTTTGCCTGGTTAGCAAGAAATAACAACAGAATTGCCATAGCTTTAGAGGGATTCATGGGAGTTATTGACCATCACTATGGCCCTTGCAAGTGGCTAGCAGCAATCAGCCACCTGCCCTGGGTGGCCCCCCAACTATTCTCCCCCCGTCCCCTGTTAAACGTGTGCAATGTCTTCACAGATGGAGGGCGAGCCGGGGCGGCAGTAGTATTGTTTGCACCCACGGGCCAGTCCCCTGGGGACCCCAAGCAAACCCTTTTCCGGCCAGCCGAGGGATCAGCACAATTTAAAGAGTTGCTGGCCCTACAAAATGTCCACATCCCCATGAATTTGTTCTCAGACAGCCTGTACGTGGTTAACCTGTTGCCGGGACTGCCATGCTCCCACATACGCTTAGATAACAACCCCATCACTCCACTTATGGTACAAATCCGAACGTTGCTGCAGCAACGGGAGTCCCCCATTTTCCTCACACATCTCAGAGGGCATCAGAACTTACCTGGGCTGCTCTCATTGGGCAACAATATTGCTGACTGGCTAGCATCCAGCGGGCCCGAGGTCAACACCGCTCAACAGGCCGCCCAACTGCATGAGCTAACACATGTCAATTGGAGAGGCCTTCACACCCATTATCCACAGGTTCCCATCTCCCAGCTCAAAAAAATTGTCCATACCTGTAAGTCAGGCTCACTCTATTTGCAGGTCCCACCACTGCAAGCTCCAGGCGTTAATCCCCAGGGATTGAAGCCCAACGTATTATGGCAAACTGATGTAACTCAATTTTCCTAGCTTTGGAAAGTTAAAATACATATTTATGTCCATTGACACTTATTCCCAGGCCTGTTGGGCAACAGCCCACTCAGGAGCAAAAAGTAAGCATGCACAAAGCCATTTATTACAGTGCTTTGCTGTTTTGGGCCTCCCCTGTNCCCAACTGCATGAGCTAACACATGTCAATTGGAGAGGCCTTCACACCCATTATCCACAGGTTCCCATCTCCCAGCTCAAAAAAATTGTCCATACCTGTAAGTCAGGCTCACTCTATTTGCAGGTCCCACCACTGCAAGCTCCAGGCGTTAATCCCCAGGGATTGAAGCCCAACGTATTATGGCAAACTGATGTAACTCAATTTTCCTAGCTTTGGAAAGTTAAAATACATATTTATGTCCATTGACACTTATTCCCAGGCCTGTTGGGCAACAGCCCACTCAGGAGCAAAAAGTAAGCATGCACAAAGCCATTTATTACAGTGCTTTGCTGTTTTGGGCCTCCCCTGTCAGCTAAAAACTGACAATGGCCCCTGCTTTATCAGTTCTACCTTTAAAACATTTTTAAACACGTGGGGCATCCAGCATACCACTGGCATCCCCCACAACCCACAAGGCCAAGCCATCATAGAAAGACAAAATCAGGTATTAAAAACCCAACTTTAAAACAGAAAAGGGGGACCACCAGCCCCCACATGCAACTAGGCACAGCCTTATTTACCTTAAACATTTAAAATTTTTCCCGACACAACCCCCTGTCAGCGTTTCAAAGGCACTGGGTAACTCAGCCAGCTCGGCTCAAGGCTCAAGTAAGATGGAAAGACCCCCTTATGGGCCAGTGGCGAGGCCCTGACCCGTTATTAACCATGGGCCAAGGGTTTGGATGTGTCTTCCCCATCAATGCACCCAGCACCATATGGGTGCCCACCCAAAACCTCAAGTTCTCCCCCCACGTCCACAAAGATAACGTCTCCAACAGTTTGGAGGAGTGCAGTCTCTCCCCCCTCTTTGCAGGACCACCATAACCATGCTCATCTGGGTCAGAGAAGAGATTGACCTAGACCTGGACAGGGTGCAAAAGGCAGTTGGGTACTTGCAAAACATCTCTAACGTCTTTGTCTGAGGTTGTTTTACAGAATCGCCAAGGACTAGACCTCCTGTTCCTCCAGCAAGGGGGCCTCTGCGTGGCCCTCGGCGAAGAGTGCTGATTTTACACTGACCATTCAGGGGTGGTTACAGATTCCCTAGCTAAAATTAAAGAGGGGACTGAAAGAATGCAAGTGGGAAAAAAGCGCCACCTCTAGTTGGTTTGAAAATTGGTTCACCGTCTCTCTTGGTTTACCACCTTGCTTTCTGCTGTGGCAGGTCCTCTCATTATTTTACTCCTTTTAGTTTCCTTTGGGCCTTGCATATTAGGAAAAATAGTGGCCTTAATAAAAAGAAATATCAGATCCATCACCATGCTCACTCAGGTGGTTGAGCAAGTTGCACAAGACCACAACCCCCAAAACCCGTGGGTCAACATGGCTATGCAAAAACTTCATGCCTGGGTATAAGGGTTCCGCTGTCGCCCCCCCAGCGCTCGGTTGGACAGTCAATGATGGGTAAGATCCCCTATCAGTGGGGACAACCTAAGACAGGCACAACCACATGGGAAATGGTGAGGCTGAGTGGCTAGGCGCCGTCGGCTACCCTCATAAAAAACAAAAAGGGGGAAATGTTGGGCTCATATGCGATTCAGTAATGCCAAAATGGCTACTTAGGCAAGGCCTTCTCCATGCGGCCACCTAAAGATGGCGCTGAGAGGAAGCAAGGTGGGAGGGGACAGCTGGGTTCCACATTTTGTTTTTGTTTAATTCCATTGGCAGCCCTGGTTTTCCGCGCTTGTGATCAAGGCATGATTGCTTAGTATAGCTTAAGGAACCCCCACGCATGACCGCGTGATCTTTACCCTGATTGGCTGGGTGGAGGGGACTCCCCCACTGGCAAAGCTTAAATACGCTTGCTTAACAAACAATAAATGGAACTGCTTGACGGAACCCCTGCCACGTCTGAGTGTCCTTTCTACAGGGCTGGGTTGGCGGGCAGATCACTCACTCCCCCCAGGGAGATTCTCTGGCCGTCTCTAGGGCCAAGGGGTGAAGCATTAGGGGAGCTTAGGGCTGAGGGTTGAAGCATTAGGGCAGCTCGCTCTTGGGTTCGGCGTGGGAGAGGTTAGGAAAGGGAGGAAAAACCTGCTGGTGGAACCCAGCATATAAAGTTATTGCACTTTATCATGGGGTAAAGAGTGGATGAAGAGAAGAAGCTTTTACTTCACTTAATAGTTTTTTCCATTTAAATAGTAGTTTCAGGTTTTTTTTTTTTTTTCCTTTTCCTGTAGTCATTCTCTAAAAAATTCAAATATAAACTTAATAAATATTACCTAGTTTTCTACATTAACCTTATACTGTTTTCCTGGGAATATGGAGGAAATGTAGTATTTTAATCATCAAATTCTAAGTTTTTCTTAATTTTTCCTCTCTGAAGAGAAAGTTCTTCTAATTATAAATCTTCAGTTACTTCTAATATAATTCTTCCACATATTCCCATAATATTCTGAAATTGTCATCCTTTCTCTCGGATGATAAAGTATTGCTTCTACTCTGGGGGGGGAGTATAATTTCATTTTTTTAGGTCTTCAGATTATTTTAACATTATGTGGGAAAGAATTTTCAAACAAATATAAATTCAAAAATATGAATCGATTTTTATTTCCTTTGTGTATAACAAATCATCTCATAGAATTTTAAAGTAACAAATATGTTCTGATATTTAGAAGTCTGTCCATCATAGCAAATAAAGCACTGACATCCAACCTGTTTTTTAAAAACTTCATTCTTTTTGCCTCTGATCCACTTATTTTATTTTTAATTACCAATTTTCATATGTGTACAAAGAAATGACAGCATTGAGAGTATTTGGAAAATCTTTTACTTTTTTGCAAACTTTACACCACTAAATCTAAAAGACCATTATAAAGTTCTAGGCTCTTTCGTTTGCTGCAACTCTAAACTGTTCAATTCATTCTTAGTGGCCCAATCATAGTCTGGCCATGTATAAGGGTACTTCAAGAAATTTGCAGAAACAAGAATTAAAAGATAATACAAATCTTTCCATGACATTTTTGAAGGTTCATATTTTACTCACCTTTTTCACATTCCAACTGCTTTGGGTGAATTATTACAAGCCAGTTGTCCTTTCAAGATCTAGAACCAATTTTCAGCATTTTCTCTGGGTATCTTTCCCAGACTGATAGCTGTGCTTTAGTTTTGTTATCAACTGTCTCATCACATATTGCTGAAGAAGCAATCACAGTATCTTATAACGTTTCATTTTGTAGCTATCAAACTATGACCTTATATTGAAATAATTTATCATCTTTCACTCTTTTGCCATTCCAAGAAGTTAACATTTTCGTATGCCTTCTTAAAAGTAAATCCTTTGTTTCAAGAAATGTTTTCTTGTATGAATATCAGGCAGTTTCTACCAATGTTTCAAATAAACACGTGATAATTTTCCATCACACTTCTCCATAAGAATTAATACTCACTCTAAAATTCAAATTAGTTTCAAATGAGTTTCACTTCTTTCACGTTTCCTAAATTTTTTTCCCAACGCTTTGTCCACTTAGAAACTCCCAAACTCTTGTTGGTTACATAATTTCAAATGCCAACCACCAAAACTCTATGTGTTATAAATCTTTACTTTTTATGGATTGTCCCTGGTCTTTGTGTACTCTGAGGGCATGTGTTCACAAAATATTTGCTTATTATGCTGGTGACAGACACAGCGACTATTGAAAATGATGATGAAATACAGTACAGTATTTGATTTTTCCACACTTGCTATTTTAACACCATTATTTGACGTGCCTGGTGAATTTTTAGAAATTTCTGTGTTTATATTTTGATATAATTTCCAAAAAAGTTTCCACAAGACAATTGACCATACCCATAACATCGAATAGCTGAAGAAGAGTAAGAAATGCAAAGCTGGAAAAGCATCAAAATAAAACAAAAAGTTTATGCAGATAAGTTGGCAGAACACTAGCCCAACTGCTGAGTTACAGCAAAGGCTTCATTGCTTTTCTTTGCATATTTGTTTCTAAAATTTCTTAACAGTTACAAAACAGACTGAACCATGATTTGATCTTACAGTTTAAAATAGATTATATGCACTGATAGTTCTATTTAATTCCTGAATTACAATTTTTCTGTCCCTCTGGAAGTTAGAGAACAAGAAATGTATTCCTCTATCTCTCTTCTTCCAATACCCCTATATTTTTCTTAAAAGAAGCTAAGCCTTAAATTATTAACTCTTAGCTTGTTATATAAAAGTCATTCCAGAGTTTTAAACATAGAGGCTTTTGCCTTTGAAACATTGCCTTTTAAAGGTACAATAAGACCTGTCATTTGTCTGACATCAAACAGAATAAAGAATTCCATAATAAAAATCAAATTTCCAGAAAAAAAAATGACTCTTGTTAAGTAAGAAACTGTGAAAGGTCTAAGATTTTATCCTACATATAACCTAACAAATTAGGCTGCCACAGTATCTCCGCCTACAAGATAAATTTTAAACTTAAATATATTAAAGCTTTCTAGCATCCAGCCTCAAGTTATTTTTCTGTTCTTTTCTCCTTCCACAAACCATTCTTAGAGTATTTCTTTTCACATGGTCATTTGAAATCATGTGTGTGTTGATTGGTTTATTTTGTCTCTTACATCAACCTAAGTTCCAAGCAAGCAGAGACCATATTTATCTATTTCATTCATATCTGTATATCCAGCACCTAGTATAAAAACTGTCTCATAAAAACTACTCAATAAATATGTTAAATGAACTTAGAAATGTTTAAATGTAATTTCGACCTAAAAGCCTACACGCATGATATTCCTCATTGCTTCCCTATCTCACCAACACACATCTTGAAACCAGTATGAATTCTCACCTGCTCCAATTACTTGCATGGGTCCCCATCTCATAACTCTTTTTCCAAGTCATTTACTTACAGAATTTTATTTCATTCTAACCACCCTATATGATTTTCTCCAATTAAAAAAAATGAAGAAACTAAAGCTAAGAGGGGTTAAGAAATGTGTGTGAAGCCATAATCCCAGAGAGCCTAGCATTAAAATTAGTTCAGTCTCACTTCAAATCCCTATCTTAACTCTCTCTACTGCTGCATCCTTAGCAAAAACAATTCTTATATGATATTACTAATTCAAAGCCCATGTTGCACCATATTAACAGTGTAATCTTGAGGAACCTCAGATGCTATATCAATAAAATAGGGGTAATTACAGTACTTACCTCAAAAATGTATAACTACTAAATGAGAAAATTCATGAAAAGCACTTAGCACAGTGCCTAAGCACTTAACACAAGAAACACTGAAGTAATGTTTATTATTATGATTATATTCCTCTAAAACAGAAGTCAGCAAATTTTTTTGTAAGGGTCAAACAGTAAATATTTTAGGCTTTGTGAGCCATACGCTCTGTTGTAACAAAAATGGGCAGCAAGCTGTATTTGGCCCATGGGCCATAGTTTGCTGACACATGTTCTAGAGCAGGGTTCTTCAACGTCAGTATTACTAATATCTGGGACTGAATAATTCTTTGCTGTGGAGGGCTATCCTGCACACTGGAGGACATTTAGTAGCATCCTTGGTCTCTATCCACTATGTGTTCAAGTTGAGACAGCCAAAAATATCTCTGGGGGAGGCAAAATCTCCCTGGTTGAGAAACACTGCTCTAGAGAGCAACCAAACATATAAAGATGTAGCTTGAATTTTCTAATACTGAAAATATAATAATTATTAGAAAAATAATAATTTATTACACTAAAAGTATTTATACTCACTTAGCTAAAATTCCCACACTTAGCAATAACTTTATAACTTCCGTAATACACACGGCTGTGGTTGAAAAGTAGAGTTCTTTGTCTGATGTCCTTGTATATCTTAAAGCTATGGTATAAGCTGCAGCCACCAGGGTCATCACTGTCAAGCAGTATAACTTGAATAATAAACTCACATTTTCTGGAAAATATGTGCAACAAAGATATTATTTAGTAGACAATATTATATATATAAAAGTTAACCCAGTAGTTATAACCCGAAATACTTTGTTTCAAGCATAAAGTATTTTTTAAAACCCATGACATTTAAAAATTTATTTCAAAACAATACTTCACAACTGCATGCATACAAACACACATACACAAAACACTGCTAACTTTTTCAACCAGTTAGGCATACATTTTGTTCTTTGGGAATGCCCCAATTGCGAGATTATGTAGCTGCTGGGGTTGAATTGTGTCCCCCAGAGTCCATATACTTAACCTCCACTATGACAACATTAAGAGGTTGGAGATCCTATTACGGTAATGGAAAGCTAGAGCCTTGAAGAGGTGATTAGATTATGAGGGCCATGCCATAGTGAATGGGTTAATCCATTAGATGGTTTAATGGTGGCCATGGGAGTGGTTTTGAGGGCTTTAAAAGAACAGCCAGTGAGGAGGTGAGCTCTCTTTCTATGTGACACCCTGCTTTGCTGTGAAGAGTCACTAACTACCAACAAGGCTCTCACCAGATGTATTCCCTGGACTTTGGACTTCCCAGCCACCAAAACTGTAAGCAATAAATATTGTTTCTTTACAAATTACCAGTTTCAGGTATTTCTGTTATAAGCAACAGAAACAGACTAATACAGTGGCATACTGACTCTAGCGTAAGATGTTATAAATCACATATTTTAAATATCTTTATGGTTACAATCTTGTGAAAGCAAAACAGGAAATCAGGATAAAAGCAATTGCTGCAATGTATATTCTAAGTTTAAAGACAGCAGAAAGATTACAGAAGGCATAATTGAGTCATAAAAGTGGAACTTAATACAGAAGTTCATCAAAATAAAAAATTATATCTAAACTTTCATTATACAGAAAAATAGCCTTGTTATACAGAAAAATAATTCATAACACAAAAAAGAGTATTAAGAACAAAGCTCTATAAAATGTGAAATGCAGGAAATACACGACTCAAACACTAAATTTAAGAACTGCCTGCAAGTATATCTGAGCAGCAGCCATCACTCAGGCACCAGAGCCAGTCCAACACCTTCAGTAAAACCACAAGTACTGGGATATCAGGTCTCTCTCTCATACTTCCTTATACTACCCAGACTTGCTCTGAAATTGCCATCACCCAGGGCTCAAACTATATCTACTTTCTTTATCCGCCTCCCACTTCTCAACCACCAGCTTTCCTTAACCTCCATCCAAATCTTCAGGCTCAGGTTAAACAAGGATCAGCAAATTTTTTTGTAAAGGGCCAAAAATAAATATTTTAGGCAAAATCAAGGATATCATGGAAAGTAAGTCTATTATGAGAGAAAATATTCTCATATATTTTTTGACAAATTCAAAATATTATTTAGTACAATGCTTTGTAATATAGGTCTGATTGAGTTTGGATGTGTTGTCCCCACCAAAAGTCATGTGGAAATCTGATCCCCAATGTGGCAGTGTTGGGCTGTTTGAGTCATGGGGGCAGATCCCTCACAAATGGATTAATGTTCTCCCTGAGGGAGGGAGGCCTGAGTGAAATCTTGCTCTATTAGTTCCTGTGAGAGTTGGTTGTTTAAAAGATCCTGGTGTGCTCACTCTCTCTCTCTCTCTCTGTCTCTCTCTCTCTCTATCTCTCACTTCCTCTCTGTCTCTCTGTCTTGCTTCCTCTCTCTCTCTCTCTCTCTCACTTCCTCTTGCTGTGTGATCTGCCTGTACCCGCTGGCTGCCTGCTGTTTTCCACCATGAGTAGAGGCAGCCTGAGGCCCATGCCAGGTGCAGCTGTCCCAGAATCGTAAGCCAAATAAATCTCTTTTCTTTATAAATTACCCAGTTTCACGTATTCTGTTATAGCAACAATGGACTAATACAAGGTCCATTAATGAAAAGAATAGAATTAGTTTGGAGAGATAACATTCCGCTTAATTGTGTTCAAAGTTAGTGTTCTATCATCAAATCAACTGCAAAAGTTCTTCTGTAAAAACCATTCTTGCCTTAAGGGCCATATAAAAATGAGCAATAGGCTGATTTGGCCAGTGGGCATTACAACAACCTCAGATTAAGAATCAGAAGGACATGAGGAACTACAGGCCGCTACTATAACTACATTATATGCTAACTATGCTTTTGTTCACTGTTTTAAGAGCCTAACAACTATTCAAAGGCGACTTTCATAGGGAAACAAAATAGGAATTCCAAACACATTAACTTTAGATAAGGTAAGGTAGGAACTTACAAGGAAAGGGGGTTCTTTGATATAAATATTTCCCCCTGGCAAATTAAAGAATAATTTGTAAATTGTAGGCAAATTTTAAAAATTACATCAGGTCCTAACTAAAAAGTAATATGGTAGAACAGAAGAAAGAAAGCTTATAACTGCCTAAATTTTATTCTTTCCAAAAGTTCTTAGGAGCCAATAAGCAATGTTTATGTAAAAGGAAGTGAAGGAGATCACTACAATACTTCCTTTCATCTAAAACTTTCCCACACAAGAGAAAAATGTATGACTTCAACAATAAACATCTATAACCTTTAATTAAACAGTAGGGCAGAAAGCACTTCCCGTCTTCTAAATCGGGGTGAGCAAACTACACCTGGCGCTCAAACTACACTTGTCGCTTGTCTTTATACTGCCTGTGAGCTCTGAATGGTTTTACATTTTTAAATGGTTGGGAAAATTTTTTTAAATACCATTTTGAGATGTGAAAATTATATGAAATTCCAATTTTTGTGTTCATAAATAAAGTTTTATTGGAACATAGCCACACTCAAATTTGTTTCTGAATTTTCTCAGCTACTTTTTCGCTCTATAACAGCAAGAGTTGAGTAGTAATCACAGAGACCAACCATTGAGCCCTTTATAGAAAAATTTTGCTAACCCATGTCCTACATTATCAGCGCTTTCATAAATAAGAGATAGGACTGCCAAACTAAAAACTACTTTATTTTAGCTATTGCATAGGTTCCTTATTTCCAAACATAAAATGTTTAAATACTAAATCAAGTATTTCTAGCCTCCAAACATTCTGACCTATATTATTATTTTTTCATCAGCGTTGAAAAAGTACCTGTTTGCACAGTGATTATGTGGGAATACATATTACATTCTTGAAAAGAACTACTAATCCAAATGGAAGAGTAATCAAATAAGTTTAGATATTTGCAAAACATATAGGACTTTGGTATGGAATAACATATTTCAACTATTAAAAAATACTTGATGTTTTAAGCATGATTTTCTCTGACATTTCGGTTTAACATTAAGTCAAAATATTTTTTCTTCATTCCATTCATAAATTATTCAGTATGAAATTTCAATTATTAGCAATTTCGATTTTTTCAGGGTAATATCAAAAGTCCATGTCATGTAATGACTTAAATTGTGCTGACAATTCAAATCATGCCCAAGACTGGTAACTATAAACCTAGCCCACAACTCAACTGGCAGCCACATCTTAAACCTGCATTGTTCTCTGTTTCTCACAAAGCTCCCATTAGCTCCCACGCAGTATTCGTGTCTGTATGGAAAACGTCCCCCAAAAGAAACTTAGAGTCTGGATTTATATACTTTTTTCAGTTATATTTAACTTTATTTTATGGGGGACATTATTTGCAATACCTGAGAACTTGGAAATTCAAGAAGTCCCACATAAATCCTTTGTAAATATCCATAAGCTATGGAAACTGCAATTTTGTTAGGATTATACATTTCTACTGGGCATTTAAAACTTGTGACACAACCAAGGCACAACAAATATGTATTGGCAATAAGCCTAAATTCTTAAATTGTCGCAACTATTTCAGGTAATGATTTGACTTCGGTAATTTTTAAATTTTCCCTCATCATTAATCTTGCTATTCCCATTCTATATTAATTATCAGAACAATTCAACGTTTTCCCTTTACTTCCTGTGTTGCTACGAAAAGACTTCTTAAGGTTGGACTTATTTGAAGAGGGAGAACGCATAAGAGAAGCATATGCCCCTGGGCAAGACAATGCCCATGCGAAAGACCTAATGATAAATGTAGACTCCAAACAAGGAAAATAATTTGGCACCCATACAAAAACATATTCTTTAAATATTTGTTCAACATTTATTCGGAGGAGAAACTAAGCGCTCTATGGCGGAAGAGCGGAGAAAGGATCCGGGTGTCACCCAACCTCCTAGTTACTGCTCTACAGTTCAAAAGTTCAGCTCTCATCCCACTAATATACACCGCTCAGCAAAACAAAAGTGCCCTTGAGTTAATTAAACTCACCCTCTCTAAATGGCAATTCGTCACCAAATATTATTACCCAAATGCGCCATCCCTGGGAAGAGGGAGGTGGATCTCACCTACCCCAAATATCAAAGTGTTCCTTCTAACCACATACAGCGTTCTCCTTGGGAGGAACTGTTAATGACTGCTTTCTTCATCTCGTTATGCTGTTTTAATGCCCCAGTGAAGTTTGTAGCGGCTGTTACATCGACCAGCCGCCTCTTAGGTGGGAGACTCGAGCATGCCTTTAAGTTCGAGCATGCCTTTAAGCCTCTGAGCAGTCCTAGGGCAGGAGGCGCAGAAGAGACCTCAGCCGCGCTGACCCCTGCCAGGACAAGACCTGTCCTGCCTCCCGCTGAGTGAGGCGGTTCCAGCCCGGGACCAGCGTCCCGTTCCCTCGGCCGCAGCCCCGGACTGTCAGGATTCGGTCCCCACCCACTACCAGGTCGTGGAGGCAGCGCGGTCTCGGACCTCTGACCTGCCCTGCGCCGAGTCTGCCGCGGGGACGGCAGCCGGTGTGGGAGGCCGGCTGCCCGTGCTGCCGTGACAGCCAGGGACGCAACACAAACTACTGACGCCTGACGCCTCGGTCCAGCCCAGCCCAGAAGCCCCGCGGGCGCGGAGGGGGCCCCGCCGCCCGACAGGCGCTGACAAGCGCTGACGCTCGCCCGCCGCCGCCCCCGACGAGCTCCCCCCTCGCGGCGGCCCGCGGCCTCACCTCTTGGGGCAGCCATGGTTCCCCGACAGCCCCGCGCGGAACTGACGCGCGCGCCCTGCGCAAGACACGGGGGACCGCCCCCTACGGTCATAGAGACGAAACCGCTCGGCCTAGAGCGCCTCACCGGCCGGCCGCCCGCCCACTGGCTTCCCGCCCAGCCAAGCACAACGTTAGGCTTAGGGATCAGAGCTGGTCCCCAGAATGGGAAAAACCAGTTGGAGGGGTGACAGGTTTGTGAAACTCGGTCGAAGACATCCTTCTGTAAACTGCAACTCCTGACCAGCTGAGGAAGCGCAGGCTAGGGAGCCAAACTTTGCCTTCTGGGAATTGTAATCCTCACAAAAGTGATTAGGAGGCAAATAAGGATTTGGGGTTGTTAGATTTAGTGATTCATTCCTGTCAAAGCTGTTGGAGAAGCTCCCAGAGCTCATAAAATAACAGAAACCACTTTCGGCAACTTTTATAACTTCCACCTAGCTCATTACTTTCCACTGTTACCTTTTCTTTAAGATTAGTATAATTTTTATTACATATTGTTCCGAAGTCTTGTGCCTGTGTCCTTATCGTCAGCAAAGTCATTGATTATTCTTAACCTAACTAGACTAACTACATGACCTTTGGACAACAAAAGGACTTCAAAAGTATTAGATGTACCAACAGGCACTTTAACACTGTAATCTCCACTTTCACTAGGGGATGTGAATTAGCATTATAGATAATCAAGTGCTTGAGAAGGGTGGTAACGGCCTTCTGCTCTTGAGAAAAATATAACAGAATTTATGCATTAATGCTTATCTCACATGCACAAGTTTGCTAAATGTAATAAAAGCGTAACAGTGGTTGGGTCGGGGCTACTCGCCTGAGAGAGCAGTGGCCCTCCGCTCTTCACCTGCATCTCGTCTGTTGTGTCTTCTTCAGCGTCTCCGATCATTTTAATCTACAGGAAGCTTTTATTGGCAAAAGAGAGAAGTTCACACAAGCTGCCTGGGAATGGAGTTCATTGGTTCAGGAGGCTCAAAGCCAGAGCTGTCGTCAGTTCATTGGTGGAGATGCCATTACTAGACAAGTGTGTTTTTTCAGGAGTATCTTATCTGAATTGTGCAGTTCTCAAGAAAGTCTAGTAGTAAACCTTGTTATAGAAATATGTGCATATGTACAAAACGTGCAAGCCGTTGAAACCATGAAATGTGTGAAGTACATGAGATAATTTCTTGTGGGGTTATCTTAAAAAGTCCTTGAGACAATGTTTTTAATCTCAGACATGTAAGCATGAGTTCCTCTCCTTCGTGCTCTCCCAGCCCCAATTTGTCTGGGTCTAACCAGAGACGTCATCTTGGTATCTACAACTTTCACAAGTGAAATTTAAAGGAAGCAATGTTTCAACAGACTCAAAGCAGGACTGTATATAAAGAGGTCAACATCAGATCTGGACTATAGAATAATCTCAGGATCCTGTTTCTTGGAAACTACAGAGTTGCCATATATAGATGTGGAATATTGTATTCAGGAGGCCCTTCAATAAAGCCTTTGCACCTAAGGTGGAAATTGAGGCGGCTTCTCTGTATCAAAGTGACTTAGATCCTCTAAGCAAGAGTGGGGTATAGTGTATGATTTTAGAAAACAAAGTTTTTCAGTTAGTTAGAAAGTAAATACTCAAAGAAGGGGATTGTTATTACTCTTTACAGCTTCAACATATCCTTGGGAAAATATTTCCTGTTAACTTTGCAGCTGGTTCTATCTATGTTCGTTATCCCAATCCAATTGCTGGACAAGCAGATATTTACAATCTTAGCCTGAGCTAATTTTTACTTTCTTACTCTGAATTATCCTAAGTCTTGGAGGAAAAATATTGATTTAATGTCTTTTATGTATGCCTACCTTTCTTTACAAGCCTCTTTATAGTGAGAAGCAGCAATCTTCAACACGTGAGGTACAAGGTCATTTACCTGATAAGCTAACTTTACAGTGCTTCAAGCAGATGTTCTTGTTCCCATCTGATACTCTAATGATATTCCTGATTGTCACTCCCAAACTGCTGTATTTATTTGCCTTAATACCCTGCTTTCTTCCATCTGTGTTCAGGCATGAGAGCTACCCTAATCTCAATGAATTGTATAAAAGGAAGCCCAGTATAATATCCACTGGTAATGAAGTAAGAGTATGAAGTTAATTAAACAAAAAAGACTGTGCAGAAGTAAATACCAAAAGGCTTAAGGAGGTTTTAGTTAAATTCAAATATGGTAGCTATGTAATAGATTATTAAGATGTGGTAATGTTTAAAGTATAGTAAACTTTATTAGTAAACTTCATTCCTATATTCATTATATAGTAAACTTCATTAACCATAAAGAACATACAGACAAATGCAGATACCTAAATATAATTGTTTCCATGACAGTTTAAGCATATCACTGTCATCCTACTATTAAGTATACAAAATCCATTTGCTATGTTATGGTTATTTTAAAACAAAGGCATTTATTTCCTATGGTATAATATTACTAAAAATAAGCCAAAACAAATGTTGCATTTTATAATGAAAAAATAAAAAGTTACAGGGAGAAAATGTAAAATTCAGTCTCTGGATTAGGAGAGTTAAACACGAGTAATAATCATCAGTATGCAAACCTTTCTTATTTGAGCTTAACTCTCCCTTGCTTCTGCTTCATTTTTTAGAAAAATAAAAAGTTACAGGGAGAAAATGTAAAATTCAGTCTCTGGATTAGGAGAGTTAAACATGAGTAATAATCATCAGTATGCAAACCTTTCTTATTTGAGCTTAACTCTCCCTTGCTTCTGCTTCATTTTTTAGTTGCCATAATCTGACTTTCCTTTTCCTGCCAGTCACTGATATGCAGTCTGTAACTATTTCTACCATCTTTTGCTTAACTTGCTGCAATCTTATTTCTACTCATCCCAACTCTATTAAAAGAGAGCTTAGCAGTTTCCTACTCCATCAACCTTTTCTAATTCCTCATCCGCTTTTGTTTACTCGTCATTTATTTAAAGTCATACATGTGCCAACATCATTCTAGGCACTAACAGACCTAGAAAACAAAAAGTGGGGAAAATGGGGATGTGGTACAGCAGAGATGAAGTATCAGAGATTCTATTCTCTCTTGGCTAGTGATGACAAACCACTTACCATATAAATGCTTTACATGCGTTAACTCATTTAATTCTCTTGACAACCCAATGAGTGGGAAAATGTTCTTATATTCGTTTTTATGATGAAGAAACTGCAGCAGAGAGATATTAAGCAACACAGCTAGAAAACAGTAGAGCTAGATTTTTCTTCCATGACCACAGAGATTACATCTTTTTCTACTCTTCTGACTGCTCCTCTATCTTATTTTGTCTCTTCTTCCTCCTCATTCCACCTTCATTCTCATGGGAATGCCCTCCCAACTTATTTTCATCCAGCCCAAATTCCTATTACCTCTGCTTTACTATCTGTATCATCCCTTAAACTCAAATTTTCTAGTACCGAACACATTATCTTTTTTGACCAACCAGTTCCTCTTTCCAGTTATCCTCGGTCTCCTAGAGCACTAACCCTGAAGTCATACTTCGGTTTTTTCTTCCCTTTCCTGAGATGTCATGCCAGAGACCAGCTCCAGTCGAGTTGGGGGTCTTTGAAAGAGGGATGAGGAGACAGCGAAAATAACAAACACAGGCAGAGACCTCGGTTCCTCTGAAGCACGTTCTCACCCTGCGGGCTGTCAGTGCTGTCGCAGCCAGAGCAGCTAAAGCAGCTGAAGTAGCCTTTAGACTGAAAAAAGCATTTTTATTTGTTACACAACACGGGGGGGTTAATGTGGGCATTTTAACTACACAAACCTTTAAAATTATTAAGCCAATAGTTAAATGGAAACTTTTCTTAAAATTACGTCAGTTCTCATAAAATTAATAATCTACAAAGTTAAATAAAACTCGGTGGTCAGCCAATTCTTTCTGGTGATTATATCTGTTGTGGTTGATTAGTCCATGACTCGCTGTTCTTGACGCTTTTCACCATTGTGTTTCTTTTTTTTTCTTGTCCTCGTATTAACCTTAAACTTATTACTACCACCAAGCATAAATTATATGTCTGACTCAAAATTGAGATGGCAGCAATTGTGGTTTCAAATTGTTAAACAAACCTTATATATATTTTTAACTTTGATTTAATAATTCTCAAATTTCTATAGGCATGAACCTATTGTTTATTTGGAAAAAGAATAAAAGATATTTGAACAGCTTTATCATGCATGTACTTAATATAGCAGCTGTGTGGCCCAATGTAAAGTGTCAAAGTGCACAGCACCATCCCTCACAAAACCAGGTGTATTCTAAATTCCATCTATAATCTTTATTTTTAGGAGGGAAAGTTGTGCATCATCTGTTTTTGTCCCAATATCTTACTAAGATGTTTTTATTTAACTTAGGACACCAATGAGTAACAGGGTTTCTATGCATTCTTTCTCATAAACTTAATTCTTCCTGTAGTATCTTTTTCCATTCATTCCAACCATTCTCTTACCATTAATGTAATCCCCTGTAAATGACGTTTGCCAACTTAAGTCATATTTAGGACGTCCCCTAGGAGGGTGCCAAATTTTTCCTTACCCCATTTTATAATCCATATAACTATTTACCCAGATGGTGGGAAGAGGATGGGGATTTCTATTGTTTATTAATTTCTTCGGTCAAAACAATTGCTCATGGCTACTCATAAGTTGTTTTTAAAACATCCATTGGTGTAATAAAAAAGGGACAATTTGGAATTGTTCAATCTTCCCGGATCTTTTGTGGGATAATCTAATTTTA
>NW_007735830.1:6042-6763 GCF_000696425.1 Galeopterus variegatus | reverse complement strand
GCCTTGCCAACTCGGAAAGGGCAGCCCAAGCTATTCTTTTCAAGACCCTGCCATGGCGTGAACCGCACCAATGTTATATACACTTAACTAAATGTAACATTTGCCCCTTCACATCATCTATCATCTCATGCCTCAATTCTTGCAATAGCTTCCTAGCCATCTTCCCAACTCCAGTATCCCTCTCCCACAGTCAATCTTCTGTAAGAGAATCTGCAGTCATTTTCTGATGTCCTACTACAAGGAGGCAAAATATCTCTACTTTGCGAAGTCCTCTAAAAAGTACACTAACTTTACTTATCCAACTTTGTTTCCCCCAAAATAATCTTCTTTTTCCTCTCTCCCTTATTCTCCCTCTTCTTTTGTAATAACTACTTTACTGCGGAACTCCTTATCAACATCCACATTAACTGTCAAAATAATCACTCAACCAACACCCTGCTTCCAGTTTGTCCCTTCGTTCATTCTTTTTTTTTATTCATTCATTCATCCAAAAAAGGTGTTACACAAATGTCAGGGGTAAAAAGATAACTAAAACACAGTTCAAATCCCGAGAAATTCACAACCTAATAGGGAGAATACAGACGAACACCTATCTATGAACCTATTTAAGTGCTATAATAAGAGTAAGAATTTCAATGACAACCCAAAGAAGGAAGCAATTAATTCTCGCAACAGTGATGGGGAAAACCTTCACTGAAAAGGTAAAATCTAATCAGGCTGT
>NW_007735830.1:0-4488 GCF_000696425.1 Galeopterus variegatus | reverse complement strand
GGTTTTTTTACTTTATTTCCTAGGTAATGTACAAGAGTCTTGGCAGGTTTTTAAGTAATGAAGGTGAAGGTTGGGGGGAGGAGCCCAGGTGACATGATCAGATTTATGCATGAGAAAAATTATCCTGATGAATCATGTAAATAAAAAAATGAAGGCAGCAGTGACCTAGGCAATAGGTCAAAGTCCTAAACTACAGCAGTGGAAGTGAGAATAGGAAGACATGGATCAAAAGACAATTCAAGCCAAATTAACAGGACTCGATGACCAGTTAAATGTACAGGCTATGGGAGAAAGACAATCAAGAAGTTTTTCATTTATGTTACTGAATAGGTGGTGATGCCTTTGACCACAGAAGGAAATAAGGAGAAACAAGTGTGGCATAGAAAATTATTTTGGACAGTGACCTGCTGAAATGGGAGTGACTATCAGACACTGGGCCCAGCATATGGTTGGAAATCTTTAGAGTGATGGGGTTTGAATAGATGGTGGAGGTCCTAGAAGAGGATAAGTTCACTATCTGATCTAGCTCCCTTTATTCTGATTCTGTTGTTCTTACCAGGTGACTTACTGATATCAAGCTTGGCTTTTCAAATTGGACTTGGAACTTTTATTCACTTGGCAATTCTACTAACACCCTAACTTGATAATCCCGAATTGTGGCCTAAAGCCATTCTTTTCTGTGTTTAGGAATCTTGCAGACTCGAATGAGGGTTAACTGAACAGATAAAATCATATTTCTGAATTTGTAAATTTTAGCATTAGCTATAATTGCCCCACTCCCTAAGGCCTTGCCTTAACAGCCAGCCAGCCAGCCAGCCAGTTTAAACTACAGTTATGAAAATCATGAAAACTCAGAAGCAGGTCTGTTAGAAGTTTACCTATGGAAAATAGATTTCAAAGTATACTCATATTATAAATAACATTTAACCTACATAACAAATTACACAAATACCTTAGTAAAAGTAACCTTTGCAGAAAATATGCTAAAAATACACATAAAGGACCCTCANATACCTTAGTAAAAGTAACCTTTGCAGAAAATATGCTAAAAATACACATAAAGGACCCTCACCTATTAAAGCAAGTTTCACAGGCCCTCCATTTAGAGCCTTTATTATCCACAAGTTAGTATTAGAAATATGTAAGACAGTAATAAAAAAAACAGCTCTAAAATTTAGCTATCAATAATTCACAGGGCTAAGACAAGGCAAAGGAGTGAAGTGGGAGTCCTGTAAGGCAGCAGGAATCAGATTAGACAGTGGATCACCAGAGGTGCTTACTACTTGCAAAAATGCTAGCCAAAAAGTGTTACCAGATATTCTGATTTTTTTTGAAGGGCCATAAATATAGATTTTATGTAAGATTTCTAGATTCTGAAAAACATCATGCGAACCTTCACTCTAATTATTCTAAATTAGTAAGGTTTTATTATGTATCAGTTCAATCTATATTAACATTTAATAGCTAATTAAGCTGAAAATATTGATTAGGTTTTAAACTTTTAATGTTTAACATTAAATATGATTTTAAAAATAGCCTTCTATCCAATGATAATAACCTTATAGCATATTAATATCTAAATGGCATCATAATTTCAATCTTAATGCTGCCGAACTTTTTCTAACAAATAAAAGATAAATGGACAGTTTTACTTTTCAGTTTTAATGGCATGAAAAAAGTGTTACAGAAAACAACTTTCAGTTTTTTGTAGCAGTTTGCCAGAATATGGAAATTCCATAAACATCCACACAACCAATAAATGTGCCACCTTCACAAGATTAATTTTCATGAATGCAAAAATACTTTTAATTATTTGCCATTGTTCATAACTGGGTAACATCACTTTAAAAATGTGGTCACCAACTAGTTTTCATCAATGGCTCTAGTTAAGTTCACCTTGACCCCATGGGTGGTTTTGCTTTGTCCCCCACGAAGACCAGCTATGTAAATCTGGGGCCTGGGCACTCGAGTGCTCCCTTCCCTCAGGGACTGGGTGCTGGCATCCTTGGGAGGGTACACCTGCGAATAATTTTCTCTTCTCATGTGACTAAGATCAGTCTGAGCCGAGTGAGTAACTTTCTGACGCAAATTGGCCTAAGTAGAAAGAGAACACAGGAATTGACATTTCTCTAAAGAACAAATTAAAGTAATATCAAGTACTAGTTAATACCTGCTTATTTTTTCCCAATCCACAAATAAATTAATATTATAGCATAGCATTTTCCTATAAAACATTTGAAGAACAGAAAATCTGCAACATAATAGTTAAATATCATTTACCAAGAAGTAGGAAAATATATAAAATGTTGAAAATGGGCCCAAAGAAAGAACATACAGATTCAAAGTTACAGTGAGCTCAATTATTTGTTAATATAATCTTCTAATTCCTTCATTATTATACTTTGAGATTAAAACACTTGGATTTTTCCACCATACTTGTTTTATTTTTAAAATGGCAAAAATTTCAGATTTATACGGTCCTTTTAAAATGGGATTTACCCTGGATGTTTAATATAAAAACTCTGATGTTATTAGTTCATATTTTACTTTATTCTATATCTTGCTTATTACCTTTATGGATTACTAGTAAACATGAGGTTAAACAAATTACTCAGGCTGGGAAACAAAGAAGAGCTTATATAAAAAGGTCAAGAAAAAACTCGGAAGGCATCAATGCACAGTTTAAGCCCTAGACTCTTTACATCCCTTGTCTCAAAAATCTCTTCACCTTGCTATTACCACCAGCACTGGACAGCTTTTTCACGATCCTTACCCCTTCCTATTCAAACCCCCATCCCACCCCCCAACCCATATCAGACACTGAAAGACCTGTCTTAACAAACTTTAAATTTTCAGTAAATTCTGACTTTGCTGTTCCTCCTCTAAGATACTGCCAAAGCTCTGTTGAAGTGGTGTTTTCTCTTACAGCTCTAAGCAATAAACTCAGCTTTGTCTTCTGAATAGGTTAAGTTGGTAATACTTGGGGGGCTGGCATTCAACATGATGTAATTCTAGAGGATAATTAGGCCTATGGTGGAAATCAGATTTAAGTGGAAATTGAGGAATGGGAAGAGAGCATTCAATCAATATGAAATTCAGCCCTTCTGAATAACCCATTCTCTTAACATTTCCAGTCCATACCTACATTGTCACCTCTACCTCTCAAATCCTATCTAGCTATCGCTTCCCTCTTCTTCACCTATTTGTAGCTCAAGACAACCTTAGTGTCATCCAAGCTAATTTAGTAGAATTTTTATTTCACTTGTTTTACCACCTACCAAGAGAAATACTTTTAGTGTATCAATATCACTTTCTAGACTCTTAGCCCCTGAAGAACAATGGAGTGAGACATAAATGTTACCCAATAAATAAAGAACTCAAGTGAGTTCAGTAGACAACAGAAAAGAATATGGGGGGTGGGCATTTTATGAACTATGGAAGAGTAACTGATAGAAATACCATTGTTCCGTTAACAATGATCTAGAAGATATATGGAAAAGATTGTCCTTGCTCATCCCGGGAAATCAGGGTACTGAAAAACTGACACCAAAGAGGGTGGCAAAGGAAATGATGTGGTTAGTGAGAAGCCTTGAGAGACTGAATAAACAAAGAGACAAAGGCTAGACCATATTTGACATTAGAACTCCGACTCACAGTCTCTGCATCAACCAGTCCTGGAAGCCACATCACAACTTCTCTAGCTGTAGCAATCTACTCAGAATGGTCAGGATTTGGCCAGCTTCCCTAATTTTTGGCCCCTCCTCCACCAACTCAGGACCAACCAGAGAATGCCAAATATGCCCCCCAAACCAATCACATAAGATGCCCTGCTTCTAGTTAGCCTGCCTCCAGTTTTCCCATGTCAACAACCTCCAGTGACAGAACACCTGAGCCTTCCTCCTTATCTCACTATAAAGCTTTCCCACTCCCCTGCTGGGTTTAAGTCAGTCAAATGCAAGTAATGGAGGCTGACTCCCTTGCTTTAGCAAGCTCTTAATAAATAGCCTCTGTTTGTTCTCATTTGGGTGGTCTTTATTTTCATACCTGATTTCAGTTAAAGAGATGGATAAAATAAACTAAGAAAAGGCTACAAACACAAAAGATCTTATTTCATTCATACTAAAAATATTTGTTGTTTAAAATGACAAGATACTATAAAAAGGGATAAGTGGGGGAAATTCCATTGACTTGGATAGGGATGAGAGTTTCAAAGACAGGCTTTAAGGGTAGGCACATATTTGTGATTAAGGTGACTGAGATCAGAAGGATGAGAGAGCCCAGTGTCTGGAGAGAATATGTTAACAATAAGAGGAGACAATATCTGTGATTTAACAGAAAAAGGTACAAAAAAAGAAGGGTATACTTTAGATGATTAGAGGTACTTGGAGTGCTTTAAATACTAGCAACAAGTTTTAAAACAGACAGGTAGGCAGGCAGATCAACTGATCAATTAATAGAAAATTTCGTTGTCCTAGTTACTGGATGGTA
>NW_007735829.1:55961-72919 GCF_000696425.1 Galeopterus variegatus | reverse complement strand
TAGGGGCGTGTCCGAGTCAGCCCCCGCCCCCGTTGCCACGGCGCCCGCCCCACAACCCCGCGGCGGGAATAGCAGCCTGGCGGCGGAGAGCGCCCAGGGCCTAGCCCCCAGGCCCGGGCCACCCGGGCCGACCCCTCAGGTGAGAGCCCAGCGCACATCAGGTCGGGGTCTCAGGCCTCGCCATCTCCCCCGTGTCAGGAGGAGCCTGGGCCGAGGGCCGGGCGCGAGGGTGAAGCAGCGAAGCCAGTGGGGGACCCAGTGCTGGCCCCAGATGTCAAGTCTGGTCCCCTGGAGACCCTGCCCCAAACCCCCTGGCCCCGCTCTGCTGTGGCTCCCAGTCATGGGGTCAGGAGGGGCCCCAAGCCCTGCACCTGGGGGGGAGAGTCAGCAGCAGGGACCGAGACTCTGCTCTGGAGGGTTCCCGGATGGGGACACAGGAGCAGAGCAGTCTCTGCCCTCAGAGCCCCCATGGTGAATGGATGGAGGGGTAGAGGGGACCCAGAGAGCTGATGAGCCAAGCTGCCAGGGGGTGGCAATCGCCTGGGGTGTGGAGACAGAGAGGCCCCCATGTTTCCAACTTGGGGACTTGGGGGCTCGCAGAGTAGCAGGGCAGGGTGGGAGCAGGACCCTGAAGAGCAGGGACAGGTCCAGGCCAGTGCATGAGTACAAGGGGGCAGTGTCTGGATTGGGTTTGGAGTCCACAGCCTCCAACCCCTGGCCTTTCATCCCAAGGCCTTTGGGCTCAGACCAGACTGATACTGAAGGCCCAGCCAGGGGCAGGACCTTGAGACAGCTGCTCTCAGGCACAGAGGGGACAAAGGTGGTGGGCTCAGCCCTCAATAGCGCCCATGCCATCCGTGGACAACCATCACGCTGGCCAGCTCATACCCTCCCCAAGGCCTACGGCTGGCAGGCCTGGGATGGAGGTGGCAGTGTCCTCCCAGGGGCACAGTGGTGGGGTTCTCCTGCGAGGCTTGGTACCTTGCACCTGCTGGGGAAAGGCAGGCAACAGGGGAAATTCTGGCTGGAAGTTCCCCTGGGCCTGAATTTCCTTTGATTCTCAGTGTATGGGTCACTTTCCAGACTAGGCCACTGAGGCACACGGAGCCTGGGCAGCTTGTCCAGGGGTCCAACACTCCCTCCCACCGCCTCTGGCAAAGCCCAGCTGACCACTCCCCTGTCCCTGGGGGCAACTCTGCAGACATGGTGGGGAGGATCTTGTGATGGCACAGAGTGGCAGACCTGAGACCCCTTTCAGGGAGAGGATCAAGCCATGGATGGAGGAAAGTGGGATTTGGATGAGCACCAGGCACTTGCATTGTGGGGGACCCAGAGGGAACCCAGTGTTGGTCGCCCAACTGGCTCTGTCTTCCTTCTGTCAGCTGGGCTGGGTGCCTTGTCAAGATGGTCACAGGAATATCAGAGCCAGTCCCTGGGCTGACAGCCCCCCCCCCCACCTCTGCACCTGCTCACCCTGGGGGCTGTCACCTGACCACGAGGCCAACCCGACCCTTTCTTTCAGGTGCTGCCTGGGGACACATGCAACTTCCTTGCCCGGATGCTTAACCCACTGCAGGAGAAGGCAGCTGCCTGCAGGTGAGAGGGCCTAGCCAGTGCAGGGGTAGGTGGGGAGAATGCCTGAGACCTTGGTCCGAGGCCCCAGGCTCAGAGACCACCAGGTGGAGAAGGGCCCACAGGCCAGGGCCTAAGGCAGCCCAAGGAACCTGTCAGCAGCAGTTTGCTGCGGGTCACTGCAGGTGGCCAGCCCAGACCCTCCAGCTCACAGCTCTGTGGGGCCTCAGATGGGAAGGCCTGGAGCCAGCACTCCTTGCATGGACCCTGACGGATGGGCAGAAACACGGAGGGTGTTCCAGCGGGCAGGGGTTTAGAACCAAGGTTGTAGAAGGAGACTGCGAGTACCTCTGCACAGGCTGAGACCAAATGAATGGGGCACCATCAGGCCAGGCCAGGCCCAGAGCCTTCCCTGGGCTCAGGGGGTGGGTGTCAGGGGCTTGCTGCATGCAAGAACGTGTCGAGGGTTGTGCCAGGGCTGGAGGAGCAGAAGCTTAGAGGCTTTGCCCTCTGCCTCTCCTGGCAGGTTAGGTGTGAATGGACTCAGCCTCGGATGGATCCCATGGTCCTCGGCCACGCACGGCCAGCATCCAGGTACGGGAGCTGAGCTGGCAGGGCCTGCACAACCCCTGCCCCCAGAGCAAGGGTCTAGGCAGCCATGCGGGCAGCTGTGGAGAGCAATTGGTGGAGGAGTACATGTCCCCTGCCCGACTGGTAAGTGCTGAGGGCTGGGGTGACGTCTCGGGGCCTCCTTTCTGCTGATGTCCATCCTGCCCTCTGCCCCTACCCCTCCTGGCCTTACCTGGCTAATGGCTGCCCTCAGCCCAGCCTCTGTAGCTGGGTCCTCTCCGCCCACTTTGCCCTTGGGGCCCCTGCCAGGGCCCAAAGCACCAGCAACCCAAGGTACTCAGTGACAGCACTGAGTCAGGCCAGGACTATATAAGGGTTTGCCGAGCACTTTGCCGTCCTTGAGCCAGAGGGCTGGCCCCTCCTCACTCAAGCCTGCCAGGCCCCAAAGCACCAGCAACCCAAGGTACTCAGTGACAGCACTGAGTCAGGCCAGGACTGCATAAGGGTTTGCCGAGCACTTTGCCGTCCTTGAGCCAGAGGGCTGGCCCCTCCTCACTCAAGCAGCTGGCATTCGGGTGGGGAGACAGGGTGGCAAGCCATCAAAGCTCATGGCACTCGGAAGTGCAAAGTTCCAGGGAAAAAAGGAAACCTAGAGTAGAGGGAAGGAGACAGGTACTGGTTGGGGGCTCAAGGGCCCCCACACTGCCCCTTAGGGCAGAGCTAACCCTGCCCTGGGCTCCTGCACCCCCTCCCAAACCCTCCGGGCCCTTAGGCTGAGGTGGGGTCACACAGTGTGCAGTGACTATCTGGAGCAGAAGGCAAAGGCTTTCTCCCAGACCTGGGGTGGGAGCTCACTGTCACCCCACCACCTCCACCTGAGTCCCAGAAGGTTCTACAGAGCCCTCTTGACTGCAGGTTCTCACCCTGGACATCCCTGCACCTCCCTGAGTGCGGGGTCACCTGCCCACCATTGGCCACCCTGGGGGAACGGACCCCGCCAGGTACACACACTGCCTAGGCCTCCTCAGAGTGACCGGCCACATTCAAACCTTCACACTCTCCATGAAGTTCCCACTAATACCACACCAGGTGGGGGCCAGGATCCCGGGAGGAAATGTTCGTATTTCGCACGTCCTAGGAAGGACTGGTCCTGGAGCCCAGGAAAGCAAAAAGCACAGTAGGGCCCCACACAGTGGCTCCTGGTGTGAGCACATGTGTCGCCACAGGGCTAAGGCCGGCTGTGGCTCTGCGCTGCTCAGCGGGGCTGGTCCCTGGGCTCCAGGCTGTGCTCAGTCTATTCCGTAGGTCTCTTTTGGAGACCAGCACCCCCAGGGCATGCCCTTCTCTGTTAGTGGCCCCACCAGCCAAGCACAGTCACATTCCACCAGGCAAGCTGTCCATGGCGAAGGTCAACAGGGTTGAGGCAGGAACATATTCCTGCCCCAGTGGGGGCCCTGCAGAGTTCCGTGGACAAAAGAATGGGTGTAGCTGGAGGGAATGGTGACCAGGACCACGTCCAGTCCCCCAGGGCTGACTCCCCAGCTGTTTCTGCAGCAGGCCCTGGCCCAGGTGGACGACCTTCGATTGGTGAGGGTGTTGGAGATGTGCGTCGACACCCATGAGAACAGCCTGGGGAACTTCGGTGAGCCCCCCGCACCCCTTGCTGCGGTCACAGCCAGGCCTCAAAGAAACACCCATGTTTTTCTGGTTATGAAACAACGTTGCCCATACATCATGGACAGTATGTCTGTTGCCTTAGGATCGACCCCTAGAACCAAGATCTGCGTCAGGCACAGGCAGAGGTTCTAGCCCTCCAGCAGGACAGCTCGCTCAGTACCCCCACAGGTGGAGCGCCCACCTTCAGCCCCCCACCAGCACCGCAAAGTAGCAAAGGTTAAAACGATGCCAAGTGAAATCTGACGCTTAGTGTTAGGTGCTCCCAAAACTTATTTTGAAATGATTTTGAACTTACAGAAACATTGCAGGAGGAGCACAGAGACTGCCAGACTCGCGTGCGTCCTTCACAACTGCCACGTTTGCTACATTGTTCTCTATCTTTGTGTATGTACACACGTGCCTACACAGGCACACACACAGCTCACGCACATGTGCACACGCACACACACAGAGCTCATGCACACGTGCACACACACAGCTCACGCACATGTGCACACGCACACACACAGAGCACGCACACACGTGCACACACAGCACACGCACATGTGCACACACGCACACGTGCACACACACAGCACACGCACACATGTGCACACAGAAGCACACCCTTGCACACACACGCACACGCTCGCACAATCGGGCAGTTGTTATTTTTCCCAGGCAGTGTGTGACTGGTGGCACCACGCCCTGTCTGTGCTGACGCTTCCACATGCGTCTCCTGAGAGGGAGGACGTTCTCTTTTTTTTCTTAAAAGATGACCGGTAAGGGGATCTCAACCCTTGGCTTGGTGTTGTCAGCACCACGCTCACCCAGTGAGCAAACCGGCCATCCCTATATAGGATCCAAACCCGTGGCCTTAGTGTTATCAGCACCACACTCTCCCGAGTGAGCCACGGGCCGGCCCAGAGGACGTTCTCTTAAGTACTCACAGTGCAAGGGTCAGAGTCAGGAAACTGCACCGGCCTGCCGTCCACTGTCCTCCACCAAAGACGTTACTCAGATCTCCCCAGCTGTCCCAGCAGCGTTCCTTAGAGCAGGAAAGACTCTTCCCGTCCAGGTTATTGTGAGTGAGATTAAACAGGCCCGTCCTGGATGATTTTGTTTTCTGTTTTGCAATGGCCTGCTAAGTTCTTGATTGCAAAATTTGGCCACTCTGTGCACCTGTGAGGTCCTGGGGCCACGTGCACTCACTCAGGCCCTTCCCGCCAGGTGTGGTCTTCGGGCCGTTGTACCCCACCAGCCTGCCCTGCGCCCCTTCTTTCCACGAGTCAGGGACTCTGCCTCACAGTCGGTGCCCCATCCTTTGAAGGGCTGAGAACTCAGAGCCTTTCTCTGGAGCTTTGGGCAGTGCAGGGACACAGGCTGGGGAGTGCCCATGATTTGGCACCGGGTGCTGCATGCTGTTGCATAGACCATGGTCTGGAGTGCCTGGGGTGCCTGTGGGTGGGCTGTGGAGCAGTAGTTCAGGGGCAGGGTACAGCTTGGGGCTCAGGGGGCACTGGTCCCAGCCACGCCAGCCTGACTCCCATTCTCCAGGCCAACTCCTGGAGTCTCATGGCCTTGGGCCCTCCCAGGGACAGCCTGTGCCACCTCAGGGACAGCCCGTGCCACCCCATCTGCTTGGGTGTACCTGCTACACCTGCCTAATTCGGCCCAGGCTGCAAATGTGGGGCATGTGGCCGTGAGGTTGCCTAGGGCTCAGGGCAGCTGGGCCGAACCCTGCTAGCAGGCCCCACAGAATAGGACCCACTGGCAGCCAGAGGAGCCCAGGGCCCTGAGAAAGCTCCTTGTGCAACCCTGTCCCTCCTGCCGTTGAAGCACCAGCTTCTGCCTAGAGGCTGGCCACAGGGGCTGAGGGGCGCTGCTGCCTGGGGTGGGTGCAGAAAGGTGGGTGGGGCGAGGGGCCAGGCCAACCTCCTTCCTATGGCCCCACAGGGGTGCATCTGCCCAACCTGAGCCAGCTGAGGTTGAACGGCAGCCGCCTGGGTTCCCTCAGGTGGGTGCTCACTGGGGCATGGAGGGGCATTGGGAGGGGCCCAAGGGGTGGGTCCCTCAGCAGGGGCTGAGGGGAGTGCTGTGGGGGGGGCAGGGGTTAGGCTGGGGTGAAGTTCCCCAGGGTCTAGAGAGCTCAGCAACTGCCCCTGCCTGACCCTGTATGACCCTGTGGAGGGCGGTGGGCTCATGGAGGGGTGTCTGAGACATTCATGGGGGTGTGGGTTCTCTCCCAGATGGGGGGTGTCTCTTGCGGGTGGGAAGTCTCCTGGGTGGGCCCCCATTGAGAGGACAAGGCCACGCCATGGGCCAGCCTGGCTCCCGGGGATCAAACCAGGTCGTGCAGGGTGTGACAGAGCCGGGACGTCATGCAGAGAAAAGCGGTGAGCAGGACCTCCAGCCTGAGCCTCCCCGCACAAGACATGCACCTTAACTGCGGAGAAAGCTTGGGGCTCTCACACCAAAGCGTCTTAATAATTAACTTAAAAGACAACCTTGACAACTGAAGACAGCTCAGAGGTTTTTTGTGTATCTCATTGGACTGGGAACAACAAAGTTGAAGGGATATCAGACTCTATTTGGGGGCTTTGAGCAAAGTGGATTTCCTAAAAACTGCTGGTTTTATGCAGCCTGGGCCTGGCGGTACATGGCACGGGAATTCCAGTCAAAATTCTAGAAAATCCTCCAGCTGTTTGAACCAGGCTCTAAGTGCTGTGTCCAGTTATTTCCAGATGAAGTGATAAAGATGTTTATTGAGCAATCTCACTTTGATTTTCCTTGTTTATGCTTCTGTTTCTCAAATAAACATCAAAATAAATTTATTGAAATATGTGAAGAACTGGAAATGGAAGTAAAGGAAGTTGGAAGATGAACTGGCCCTCAGTGGGCAGCCTGAGGAGCTGGACCAGAGCGGGAGGGTGGAGGTGACAGGGGCCTCGGCTGGCACCCAGACAACAGCGGAACTAGAAGCAGGGTGTGGGGGAGTCCCCAACCCAGTGCACACGGCGTTAACTCAGCAGTCCCCGTGATTAAGGCTGATAGATTAGCTCAAAGAACAATAAAAGTGTATAAAAAACACGTAAAATTAAATAAAGAATTAACTATGAAAGAGAAGTAGAAGGTGTTATAAAATTGAGAAATACAGTATGGGCCGGCCTGTCAGCTCAGTAGGTTAGAGCTGGGTCCAGGGTTCGATCCCTGTGCCGGCCAGATGCCAAAATAAATAAATAAATATGATATACTATTTGTAACGAAACCAAAATGTACGAGGGAAAATTATTAAATTACAAATTTTATGAAATCGTATTCAGTTATTTGATAACAGCAGTAAAAAATGTATGTGGTGAACCCCTGAGTTATTTCTGTTATTGAATCCCGAAACTTGGCCAAATGATGTTTACAAACCTTCATGGGATGAAAATGAACAAAAACTTGTAAAAGGAAACTAATTACATAGGATGATCCAATGCACCACTGTTGTGACCTAGATGATCGCAGAAATATTAACTATATTAAAATCTTGGGCAGCATTATAAAGGTTAGGAAATAATTTCAGCATAGAGGCTGTGAGTGTATCAGAAATTGAGAGAGAATTCAGCACCTCAAAATGTCACCAGCGTGAAGACACATGTCCTGCACACGGGCTGGCGTGACTGTCAGCCGCAGGCTCACAGGGAACAGCGCTTGCAGGCCAGCCCGGGCTCGGCGCCCTTGGCTTAGTGTCAGTTGTGTGAAAAAACCACACGGACACTCTGTGCAGCTCAGCAAGTAATTTGGAAACTATTAAAATAATTGGGTGGACAAGTTTCGTACAACTTAATCGTATGCGTTTTTCTCGCTACTGGAGATGTCGAGCCTCACTTCATAAAGCCCGTGCTGATTTTGTGGGTGGACTCTGTCCTTGTCTTGCTGATTTCTGGGAGTTCTTGGTATATTCTGGGTGCACGTTGGACGCTGCGGGACTCTTCACCCTGTGTCCTCCTGCCAACCTCGTGGTGAAGGGCTTCAGCAGAAACCCTTTGTTTATTTCCTTGTGATCGGGCCCATCACTTCTGGCTGGTGCTCGGGTGCTGTTCAGGAAGGTGTCCATGCCCGCAAGGCCACGGATACTCCACTGTTTCTTCTATTCGCTTTCTGGTCTCACTTTCCAACTTATCTGCAAAGTCACCTTTGAGGCAGCACAAAGTTGGACCCGGCTTTCTTTTCTGCCATGTATGGCGAGTCGATTTTCCCAGCGTCACCTGCCAAGCAATACACCATTTTCCCGTGCACGTAGCGCGGTCTCTGTCGCCGGGCAGCTCCCTGTGTGTGTGAGCGTGCCCACGAGCCCTCTGGCATCTGTCGGTCTGTTCCTGCGCACAGCACGCTGCCGTGTGCGTGTGGCATTGTGACAAAGCCTAGCACTGATGTGCTTGTCTTCGCTGTCTTTTTCACAAGCTCACCCAGCTGCTCCTGGACACCTACTCTTGCATTTGAATTTCAGTTTGTTGGGTTCCACACACACATACACACTGACCTTTCTGGAATTTTTATTAGAATTTAAAAAGATTTACATGCTGATTTGGATTTACTTGTTAGGTTATACATCCACAAATACGGTATATCTCCCTATTCATAAGTATTTTTTAAAATATTTTAATAGAAATTTAAAGTTTCTTCTGTAAAGTTAGAATGCTTCCAGCTGCAAGTTACAGAAACTTGTATCGGGCCGGCCTGTGGCTCACTTGGTAGAGTGCGGTGCTGCTAACACCAAGGCCACGGGTTCGGATCCCATATAGGGATGGTCGGTTCGCTCACTGGCTGAGCGTGGTGCTGACAACACCAAGTCGAGGGTTAAGATCCCCTTACCGGTCATCTTTTAAAAAAAAAAAAAAAGAAACTCGTATCAAACTAGCCTAATCCATTAGAAATTATTTACTCCTTCAGGCCAAGACCTGAGGACGCGTGAGTGGGCAGGACGCACAAACTCCTGTCTCCCATGGGACTGAAGCCCAGAGTCAGACTTGCAGGATGGGTTCACTGAGTGTGATGTGTGATCCTCTGTGCCTGTGCTGGTCCCCTCACGGTGCAGGGTGGCTTCTGCAGCCCCAGGCGTCCTCAACATTTGTGGACTAGGACAGTGCATTTGTTTCCTGGGGCTGCTGTCGCACAGTACCGCAGATGGGGCAGCATCAACAGCAGAGATGTGTCTTCTCACGGCTCTGGAGGTGGGAAGCCCACGGTCCAGGTGTCAGAAGGAAGGGCTGGTTCCCTCTGAGGCTGTGAGGGAGGATCTGTTCTGGGCCTCTCTCTAGCTTCTGGTGGTTGTTGGCAGTCTTTGGAGGTCCTTGGCTTGTAGAAGCATCGCCCAGATCTCTGTCTTTGTATTCACATGGTGTTCTCCCTGCCTGTGTGTCTCCATGTCCAAACTTTCCCTTTTTATAAGGTCACCAGTCATATTGGATTAGGGGTCCACCCTACTCCAGTTTGACCTCATCTTAACTAATTCATCTGCAGTAGCCCTATTTCTAAATATAGGTCACATTCTGAGGAACTGGGGGTTAGGACTTCAACATAGGACTTTGGGGGGGACACGGTCCAACCCGTAACAGGAATGCCCTCCTTGTGTGCATTAGTGAGAACAAGGGACACATTCCCCTGCATTCTCCCTTGAGCTGCTTTGGCTAGAACTGCGTCATGCCTACGCTGTCCCACACCAACCACCAGCAAGAGGGTGGGATTTTGATGGACTCGGACTAAGCAGGATCCCCCCACCCACCCCGCTGCCACTTGGGACAAGTTAGGACACCAGCCTCCTCGAATCACATGGCTCCCTGAAACCAAACTAAATTACTTTCCACCTATTGTATAGTACTTTTGTGATCATGAATAAGGTTATATTTCTTGTTTCTGTTGTATTTCTTGGTTGATTGTTACAAATGTAGAGAAACACTATACTGATTTAGAATAAAATTTAAAAATCAAGGGCCGGCCCGTGGCTCACTTGGGAGAGCGTGGTGCTGACAACACCGAGTCAAGGGTTAAGATCCCCTCACCGGTCATCTAAAGAAAAAAAGAACTTACTGTTAAAACGGGTCCAGATCTGGAGGTTCATTAATGGGTATTGGTCCATCAAGTTTTCTATTTCTTTCAGTGCAAGCTTTGTCTAGGTTTTCAAAACGTTTTATAAAGGCCTTGTATTATCTCAGACTGCTGCCGTGGCTCTCACGATTCCTCTTTTTAAATTCCATATACTTATTTGCACGGTCTCTCTTTTCATTCCTGATCTTCTTGCCAGAGGATTGTCCATTAAGCTTTTGAGAGAATCAGTTGTGGGCTCGTTAACACTGGCTGTGACTTTCCTGGTTGTTGCGTCACTTTCCTTTCTGTGTCCACCCTTCTTGTCTTTCGATGTTGCTCTCTGCCGTTCTTTTCCTAGTTCCTTGAGCTGAATGCTTAGCTCAATCGTTCTAATCCTTCTAGTTTTTCAATATATTTAAAGACCTAAATTTCTCTTTATGTACAGCTTTAGGCAAGATTCCATAAATCTTGTACACTTTGCTTTTTGTTATTAGTTTGAGAATTTTGTAATTTTCCTGTTAATTTCCTATTTCACATGAGGTGTGGCAAAATCTACCAGTTATTTCCTAATATGTATTTCTCTATAACAAAAGGATTTCCTATTTTCAGCTGGGCATGTGGCCATGTGATCAGTTCTGAGCCACAGGTTGCAAGTGGGAAGGCGTGTGCAAGCTCTGAAAAAAAAAAAATTGGACTCAAACAATAATGCCATTACAGAAATGAAGAAAAAACTGAAAGCAACGTTGCAGGAAACCCAACAAGACAGGAAGGATAACAATAAGCAAAATTTATTGTCCATGAATGGAGTTTAAAAGAACCACAGAGAGGGAGGCAGACAGAGGGGACCTAACATGCACAACTGGAATCGCTGCAGAAGTAACTGGAACAATGGAACAGGAAAAAATATGTAAGATTAAAGGAAACTTGTCAGAAGTAAGAGAAGAGCTTCATCTACAGATGGAAAGGAAAACCTGAAACTGAATTGCTGGCACTGAAACTCATCCTAATAAAGTTACCGGACTTCCAGATAAAGGTAAAAATTTGGGGCAGCCAAGAAAAGAGATCAATTTGTCTTTTAAGAACAAAAAGAGAGAAGTTTTCCTCAGACTTCTCTACAGAAACACTGGAACCCAGGAGGCAGTGGAACAGTGCCTGTGCGTGGCCAGGGGTGGCCGTGCAGGCGAGTCGCAGAGTGAGTCTGAGACCACGCGTGTCCACCAGGCTCCTTGAGGAAATCACTAGACAGAACTTCCAGCCAGTTAAGGGATGGTCGGAAAAACCATCTAGGGCAGTAGACTGGGGATAAACACTGAATCCATGTACCTAAAGGACAAAGACTAAAGCAAATGTGATGGGGGCGACAGAATGAAACTTCAAAGCTCAGCGGACAGACTACACGGCGGGTGAGACACTGGCCAAGGGTAGTTAGTGAGCTGGGGACAGACCTGAAGAAATTGTCTGGCTGTGGAGAAATCTGCGGTTGTTCACGGGAAACCTGAGAGCTCAGGCAGCATCTTCACGAGGGGGAGGTGTAGAGGAAGCGCTGCAGCGCCGGGAAGAGCAGCAGGTGCAGAGTCCCCAGGTGTGAGGCCACTGATGGCGGGAGAGACGTGGCGGGCCAGTGCAAAACAACTGTCCCCATACACAGCAACATCAAGCTGCTGGGTCCCCGCAAACCAGCCAGCTCAGAACCTGACCACCTTCCAGGAAAGCCCCTCCCCTCCAGTGTGTCCAGCAGCTCGGGGCTTCCAGGTCGCATTTCAGACCCTAACTCCCAGAGTGAATGCCAAGAAGCTATATTCATAGTATAATTAGAAATATTATGATACCTGCAGCATGAAATGTATCATAAATTTCTACCTGACCACCTTCCAGGAAAGCCCCTCCCCTCCAGTGTGTCCAGCAGCTCGGGGCTTCCAGGTCACATTTCAGACCCTAACTCCCAGAGTGAATGCCAAGAAGCTATTCATAGTATAATTAGAAATATTATGATACCTGCAGCATGAAATGTATCATAAATTTCTACTGGCCCGCCCTGCTGGAGTGGGTATCAGGTAGGGCTGGGCCAAGCCATCCAGCAGCAGTGCAGCTCCCCAGGGCCGGGCCAGACCCCCCAGGGGTTGGAGAAGGTAGGGGACACTCTGCCCATGCCCGAGACCAGGAGGCTGCAGCAAGGAGGGAAAGGCTGGGAGCCAGGGGGTTCTGGAGTCCCTGCCTCATCTGGGAGACGACCCACAACTGCCAGTCACAACTGCCCCTGCACCTGCAGGCAGCCAGGTATGGGTGGTGGCTGGGCACAAGGAAGGCCAGAGATATGGCCCTCCACTGCAGGATGGTACTGACCACCCAACCCTGCCTTCTGCAGAGACCTGGGCACCTCTGTGGGCCGCCTACAGGTTCTGTGGCTGGCTCGCTGTGGCCTGACTGACCTGGATGGCATCGCCTCCTTCCCAAAGCTGAAGGTGGGTCTGTGGCAGCCTGGGCTGGGGAGGGGACACCAGGCAGGTCCTGGCTGAGATCCCCCTGCTGTCTAGGAACTCTACGTCTCCTATAACAACATCTCGGACCTGAGCCCGCTGTGCCTGCTCGAGCAGCTGGAGGTGCTGGACCTAGAGGGCAACAGCTTGGAGGACCTGGGGCAGGTGCGCTACCTGCAGCTGTGCCCGCGGCTAAACACGCTCACCCTGGAGGGCAACCTGGTGTGCCTGCAGCCTGCCCCTGGCTCCTCCAACAAGGTGTGTGTGCTGGGCACCTAGTCAACATGTGCAGGGCAAGGGAGACCCGCTGTGGCTCCGACCTCTGGGCCCTCCCGAGGGCTGAGACCTCTGCACCCACCTGCACACATGCCATGCCCCTCAGCCCATGTATGTACCCCGAGAGTCCGTACACACGCCACATGGAACCACACCTGCTTGGTATAGTCTCCATGGAGGATCATGTACACAACACATGCACAAACACATGTGCGCACGCACCCACACACACCCGTCCAGAGCCACCTCCATCCCCTGCAACCTGTGCACACCCTGTGTAGGAATGCACTCCCATACAGTGTCACGGGCCTGTGCATGCCCTGCTTGGAGGTGCCACACACACAACACTGCAGGCCCCTGTGCGGCACAAAGGCCCATTTTCCCCCTGCACGGGCCATGCATGCCCAGAGCATATACTGCCCACCCCACTAGCTGCGGCTTGGTGGTGCACATGTTGGGGTCTGCATCCACCCAGTGCACAGTGGCTGCTTGAGTGGGCCAGAGCCCTGAGCTCAGGGCAGCTCCACAGGCCAGAAGGCATCACTGGACCCTGGCCACTGGCCTGGAGAATGAGGGATGAGTCCAGTCCCTGCAGTCCCTGGAGTCCAAGAGTGAACCAAGCCAGCCCCAGCAGGGTGGGCCAGCATCACTGACCCCTAGCTCCCTGGCTCTGTCCCACAGTGGGTCTGAGGGAGAGAGGCTCAGGATAAAGCTGGCCTAAAGGGCCCGCTGAACCCAGGCCTGCCAGCCTTTGCCCTCCACCATGCAGGTGCTCCAGGGCTACAACTACAGGGCGGAGGTGAGGAAGCTCATCCCACAGCTGCAGGTCCTGGATGAGGTGCCAGCCACGCACACAGACCTGCCGGCCCCCCAGAAGCTGAACCAGGACTGGCTCATGGTGAAGGAGGCCATCAAGAAGGGCAGCATCCTGGATGGTCTCCTCCCCACGCTGGGTACGGCAGCCACCCACCTGGAGACCTTGCCACCAGCCTGGGCCCCCACCCCAAAAGAGGGCTCCACCCCCATCCCCCAGGAGGAGAGGCCTCCACCCCGGCCCTCCTCAGACCTGTCAGAGGTGGAAGGCCGTATCTCATACCCTTCCCCAGCCCTGAGCCCTGGTCCCCATCACGGCGCAGGTCCTCCTGCAGGCCAGGACGCCACCTCTGTGAGCAGCACCTGTGCAGAGGGAGAGGAGGGTCTGAGGCTGAGGGCCTCTCTGGAAGGAAATGAAGTTCAGAGGCTGGCCTCGGGGCACGTGGCTTCTTGGGTGTCAGGTCCCTGGTCTGTGGATAGAGTCTGGGGTGGGCTCTTTGGCTGGCCGGCTGGCATGGGCCTCTGTGACCTCTGATTCTGATCCTTGGGCAGATCGTCCCCTTGGAGCCCCCATGTGGAGTTTGGATCCCAAGTTGTCCCTGTCTGAGACCCTGCCCCGGCTTCTCAGACTCTGGCCCCTTTCCCTTCTGGTCCCTGGGGGCCCGCTGCCTGAAGGCCTGCTTCCTGAGGACATGGCCCCAGAAGACCACAGCAGCAACCTCACCCATGGTAACTGACCCTCCCAGGCCTGAAGCCAACCCTGCAGCCCCTTGGCCCCAAACCAGGCCCAGCCAAGCCCTCTTCTTCAGGTGCAGGCCAAGTCCTCTGCGGGAACCCCACCAAAGGCCTTCGGGAGCATAGGCACCAGTGCCAGGTATGCCCTCCCTACCCCCCAAAGTGGGCAAGGACTCCGGCCACAGTCAACCTGTGTCCAAAGCTCCAGCCCCCCAACAGTGGACCCGCATCCAGAGCTCTAGCCCTCCCCCAAAGTACACCAGCATCCAGGACTCCAGCCCCCACCCCACAGTGGACCAGCATTCAGGACTCACACCCTGACAGTGCCCTGCCCTACAGCCATCCCAGGGCCGGGGTCCCCAAAACAGCTATTTTCCTCCCTAGGCCTGGGTGCCCCCAGAGCAGCTGTCTCCACACAGGCCAGAAGACCCAGTCACCAGCACCTCTACCCCAGGGCCCGACCCTGCAGACATATGTGACTTCCTGGCCGTGGCCAGGCTTCAGGCCTGGAGGGAGCTGGGCCTGCGGTGGGTGCCTCTCCCCCGGCCAAGCCCTACTTGTGCATGTCCTGTGGTGTGGGGGATCAGGGCTGGGGGCTAGGGGACTGTCCCAGAGTTCTGCACTCACTTGGGACAGGGTCAAGGGGAGCAGGGCTGCAGCTTCTCCTTCTCCCTGACCTCAGTCCCCTCCCCCATAGCCACCTGGAGTCCCAGCAGGAAAGGGCTGCAGCCCCCTGGGCCCCACGGAGAGCCCCTGAAGAGCAAGAGGACCAAACTAGGCCCAAGACTTACCCCAGCCCCCCAAGCTTGGCCTCAGGTACTGAGCCTGCCCCTGTCCCCCATGCCTGAGAGTGATTGGAGACCCGCCTCGGGATGGGGACCCTCCCCTCAGACCATCCTGTATAGCTCAGCCCTCCCTTCTCAGCTGGGCTCTGAGAGGGCCTGTGACAGGCAGGTCTTCTGGGGCTGAGGGACTCACAAACTAGGGGGCCAACCCCAAGTCCCCCCTTCCCAGAGCCATGGGAACTTGAGGCCACCTGGGCTGGATGCAAGAGAGAGAAGGTGGTGTGAGCAGAATCCAGACAGGTCTGGGACACCCAGGGGTGCGGGCAGGGGTGCCACAAGCAGGATGTGCTCACTTGGCCCTTCTGGGGCGGGGCAGGGCAGGCAGGAGGCCAAGGCAGGGAGGAACGCCTCCACTTTACCCCCCAGACAGAAACACGCTGGGCTCGGGGATGCAGAATTGAGTCAGGCAGGGCCCTCTCCAAGGGACACTGGCTTCAGAGCGACTGCAAGCTGCGAGGCAGAGGGGACCCTCACCTAGCAGGGTGGCCGAGTCCGGAGAAGGGGCACTGCAAGCAGGAGGCAACAGGCGTGTGGGCTCCAGGGTTGGAGAGTGATCCTCCTCTTTGGGGGTGGCTGGTGTCAAAGGGAGCAGGGCAGGCCAAGTGGGAGGGCCTAGGACAGTCAAGAGGGCCAGCGGCTGCCGACAGTGAACAAGGGACGCCAGGTCCAGGTGGGCGCTGGGTGACTGCAGCCACCCACCCCGTGGGCAGTGGAGACTCTACAGTGGAGGCTTAGGAACTAACCCCCCAGGATGGGACCCAGATCACCCCAAGCCGGAGCCCCAGCCTCGCGTCCTCTTTGCCAGCCCCAGAGGTGGGTCGGCCCAAGCAACAGTCAGAGGTCACACGGCTGGGGCCACAGCTCCCTGAGGAGCACAGGAAGTGGGGCAGAGGGGTGCAGCCTGGAGGTGACAAGCCATGGGTGCTGCAGGGCCATAGGTGGGTGGGCAGTGGCCACACCTGCATGATTCTCTTGTCTGACGGGCCTTTCTGACACGCTCTCTCTTTCCTTGCTTTCTAGAGCCTTCCAGGACCTTGGGCTGTCACCTGATCCCTTCTCCCCCCAAGCACCCAATGCCACCCAATTTGGGCACCAGCTCCCCCTGGAGGTCTGCCAACCTGCAGTCCAGGGGCCGCCGGCTCAGAGCCCTGGGCAGCCTGGGGCCTGGCCTGGGTGAGGGGTTGGCTGCAGTGACTGCCCTGAGAGGCCTGGAGGTAGCCTCAGGCCCGAGTCCTGGAGCCCAGGGATGTCCAGGTCCACCGCCTGCTCTGGATCCAGCAGCTAGACCCCCAGGCCTGCAGTGCCTGCACCACCTGAACCCTATCACCCCAGCCCATTCCCACCCTTAGCGTAGCCCTCTGCCACTGTGGAGCTAGCCTGCCTGCGGGCTGAGGGGAGCCTGATGTGGACGCTAGCCTCACAAACCCCAGGGCATCTGGGTGGGGGTGTGGGAAGTGGGCCTGGCCCGGGAGAGGCCTCTCCTGGGAGGCCTCAGCTGCCTACCCCTTCCATGGGGCCTGGCCTTCCCAGGAGGACCTGTCAGAGGGGCAGGCCTGGAGGAGACCTCCCTGGCTAGGGTAGGGCCTGGGCAGAGGTGGCTGGCTCTGGGGCTGGAATCTACCCACCCCTTGTGAGCCCTCCAGTTGCCCCTGGGCTCTGAGCCACCGCCTAGGCTGCAGGGGCCAAGGGTCGAGGGGCTGGCGCTAGGTCGCCCAGGGCACAGCCTGGCCTCCCATCCCTGGTGGATTTGTGAGTTTCCTGGCGCGGGGATGGGGCTGCCAGTTGCTCCTCTTGGGGCAGGATGCTCCAGAAACCAAGCGAATCACTTTTCACTCTCGGGTGTATAGATAAGCGGTTTACTTTGCAGGCAACGTTGGTTCAATAAATGGTGCAGGGCATCGGCTGCCTCCTAGGTCGTCCGGCGCGCGTCCGCGGTGCGCGG
>NW_007735829.1:48296-52376 GCF_000696425.1 Galeopterus variegatus | reverse complement strand
GGGAGGCCCGCCCCACTCCACCTTCTGTCCCCGAGGACCAGTCTCTGCTGAAGCTCCTCGCCCGGGCCTCCGTCTGCTCAGAAGCGCAGCGCCTCTCCCGGGGCGGGTGCTCTGTCACCTTCTGAACTTGAGAATGCACGGCCAGATGGTGGCCGCTGGAGTCGGAGTTGGAGTCGACGCCCCCCGAGCTGCTGGTACCCACACAGGGCAGGGAGCTCCACTCAACGCTCTTGTGAGACCCCTCCACATGCTGGCGGTGTGACTCCCAGCTTGGCATGTCCAGCGTTGTGGGCCAGGGCTTCCTGAAGGACACTCTCTTCTTGCTCAGGGCTCCAGCTCTCAGACCCCAGTCCTGCCCTGATCCGGGCTCCCCAAGGCAGCAGGCCACCCCAGATTGTGCTCCCAGTACAACCCATTCTACAGGTCAAAGAACTGAGGCTTGGAGGGTTTTGGACTCCCTGCCCAGTGCACTTACTTTTGTTCTGAGTTGGACTCTAAGTTGGTGAAGAGGTTGGGGTACCGGTGGGCGATGCTGTTCCAGTCCACGTCCTCCAGCCGGAAACCCTGGCCAGGAAGCAACAGGCAAGTGGCCCTCTCCTCCTGCAGGGCTCCAGAGCCCTGATCACAGTATGGGAGGCTACACTCACCTCCCTGGCAGCAGGGGCCTGATCATTCTCAGAGGAGTCGCTGGGGTCCATCAGAGTCTCAGCCGTCACCACCTGCAAAAGACCAGAGGCTAGTGGGCAGGGGCTGGGAGGGAAGGGCATCCTTCCCTCCCCGACAACACCCCCCCNAAGCAACAGGCAAGTGGCCCTCTCCTCCTGCAGGGCTCCAGAGCCCTGATCACAGTATGGGAGGCTACACTCACCTCCCTGGCAGAAGGGGCCTGATCATTCTCAGAGGAGTCGCTGGGGTCCATCAGAGTCTCAGCCGTCACCACCTGCAAAAGAAGACCAGAGGCTAGTGGGCAGGGGCTGGGAGGGAAGGGCATCCTTCCCTCCCCGACAACACCCCTCCTGCCCCCACAGCACCCCTCCCCTTAGACCTCACCAGCACTTTGTGTCAGATGATTCCTCCTTCCGGAGGCCAAGGTCCCAGAGGCAGCCTGAGCGGGGCAAGCCAGGGCACCCCAGCAGAGGCCCCAGCTGGAGGGGGCACACTGACTGACAGGGGAAGTCCAAGGATGGGCTGGGGAGGAGGGTTTGGAGGTAGGAAGGAGGGTGGGTGGGCAGGCTCGGGACAGGCAGGTGGAGCTCACCTCCACACTGCCAGTCTGGGATCGGAGTATGCGGCCCACCCACGAGGAGCGGGCCAGCTGCAGAAGGCAAGATTTCTGGAAGGCCTGCAGCTCTGTTTCCAGCTGCTGCAGCACGTGGATGGTCTGCAGCAGCCGCTCCTCCAAACACTCCTTTTCCTGCTCCAGGAGGGCCCATGGTTGGGGGTCCTCCTGTAGACCCCCCGGGCCCTGCCCAGCTCCCTGACCCCACCCACCTCACCAGCTGGGCTTGTTCCTTCTGTTCCTGCAGCTCCTGGGTCAGCTTCTGGACTTGGTTCTGCAGGAGCTTTTCCTGACTGCGGGGGCTCCTGGGAGGAGGGGCAATCTCAGCAGGCCTCACCTCTGGGTCAGGAAGGTCAGCAGCCCAGGAGGGGAGGAAGAGGGTCTCCACTGCCATCACCAGGGCACACAGTGTACCTGGACCCAGACAGCTCAGGCTCTGACAGGTCTGGGCATGGATATAGGTTGGGTTCAGTGCCTATCGACATGCTCAGGGTCAGGGTTAGGTTTGTGGCACCTTAATTTACTCAGGGTTAGGATAGAGGGTCAGGGTCAGGTAAGGACTAGAGTTAAGAGGCAAAGGTCATGGTAAGGGTCAGATTCAGTATTTGGGGCTGGGGTCAGACAGAAGCCAGGATGGGCTGGGTTGGGCTGAGGGCTTTGCTGCTGACCTCTCAGGTAGACACCCTGCCACCTCCTGTAGGATGTGACAGCGCCGAGCATCCTGGCCATTCTGGATGGCCCATCGCAGGGCCTGGATCTCCAGTTCTCGCTGCCCCCACAGCAGCCGCAGAGTGCGGGGGTCCAGGGACTCAGGAGCCAACCTACAATGTCAGCACCCCTGCTGCTGATCAGGCCCGTCCCTCCAGCTGGTCCAGCCAAGGAGGCTGACCACCCTTCCCTCCCCTCCTTACTGCAGGTTGACAGAGAAGACCACCCCTGTGGAGTGGGGCTTGATGTCCTGCGGACGTGTGGGGGCCACAGGGTCTGCAGGTATGCCAGTTGGAGGACCCAGGTCACCCCTGACTGGCTCTTGATCTGCCAGAGATGGGAGAGACTCCTCCTCTGCCTCTTCAGCCTCCTGGGAAGATTCAGGGGCCATTCTCGATGTTCTTGGGGAGCTGGGAGGGGGGTGGGGCGGGGCTGAGTGTGCCCTGTGTCCCGTGTATGGGCGCACACAGACACACACATACCAGGAGCAGTTCTGGTTCACGGGGTGCCACTCTCTGAGGAGCTGTGCCTGTCTATCCCACAGGACACCTGACTGCCAGTCATGTGAGTGTTCACACCTGTGTGCTTCTGACGGGGCTAGGGCAGGAGGTCACCACCCCAGGCAACAGGTTCCCCCTGTGTCCGCACATTCCCTGTTGTCTCCTTGTTACCCTAGCCCTCATCCTAGAGCAAGGGTCCCCTGGAGTGTTGGTCCTTTACCTGTGATGCTTGCTGGTGTCCCCTCCAACTCAGGGCCCCACCTCCAACACTCCCCTGAGGCCTGAGCTCAGAGCAGGCCTGGGGAGGGAAGGGCTCTATACCGTTGCCACGGATACCAGCACCCAGAAGGGGAGGGGCTGTTTGTTACCAGGAGACTCCAGGGAGACCCAGACCAAGTCCCTGAGTGAGTTCTAGGCCAGCTCAGCCTGAAGAAGATGTGAGAGGCTGAGCCCACTGCCTAGCTAACCTGAGCAGGCCCAGAACACCACGGGGTGCCCAACACCCTCAACCCTGGGGGAGGCTCCCGCAGCCCCTTTCCAGCCTGACTCGGTGATTGGTAGGTACTGGGGGCATTGGGGATCTGAGCTGACTTGAGGGGAGGGAGACGAAGAGGACAGCTCTCAGAAGCTGGGGCAGGGGCTGTGCTGAACTCTAGGGCAGTGGTACCGCCTTCCCTCTTTGCCCTGAGTGGCTGGTGATCAGCTTCCTAACCCCCAAGCTGGGAGCCTTACCTTCCCGGGCCCATCTCCACACACTCTGATCACCACCTGGGCCACTTCCCGTGTGGGCCACCCTAGGGAGTCCTGGGAACATTCCCATAACCATGACAATTATTCCCTCTGCCCCAGGACAAAAGTGAGGCTCTGGACCCGGCCCACAGTGCCCCAGCACTCCCGTCTCCACCCCCACGTGCTTCATCTCGCCATTCATACTTGAGCTTCTGTTCATGTAGGGCGTCCTGGGCTGGGCACCAGAGACAGCAGGCAGGAGGACCCCCCGGCTTAGTCCGATGGGGCAGAACAGGGCCTGGACACCCTGATGCTATCTCCAGGGCCTGCTCCACACAGATAGCCCAGAGGCTGAGGGACCCCCGCTGCCCAGCTGGCCTGGTTTCTCCCACTCTGGGCCGCAGGGGAGGGGCGGAGGGCCAGCTTGCCCGCTTCACTGTGCGCAAGGGCCCAGGCCTGGGAGTCCACAGGTATGAAGGGCACTGGGCTCCCTGGGGGTAGGAAGGGGCAGGGAAGGCGCTTCAGACAAAGAGCCAGGGCCTCTGTCCCCGGCAGCGGCAGGGCAGGCCCCCTCCCCAGCAGGGCTGCAGCGCCCAGCAGCTTCAGCCCAGCAGCTCTGTCGGGGCCCTCAGGGCTCCCGCTCTCCACCGCGGGGGCTCGTGGCCCCCGACCCCTGTGCGTCCCGGCGACTGCCGCGCGGGGCCTGAGGGAGCAGGTCGGGGACCCTGCCCCTTGGGGCTGGGAAGGGAGGGGCGGCTCTCGTCCCCTGCCCCTCGGGCGGACGCCGCGATAGGGGGACCCCGACCGGCGTCCCTTCCCTGGCGATGACCTGCGCCCCGGCCGGCTGGGAGCAGTCCGGTCACC
>NW_007735829.1:44733-47296 GCF_000696425.1 Galeopterus variegatus | reverse complement strand
AGCGGGGAAGGGCTGCCCGGGCGGGCGGGGGCGGCTCAGGCCCGGTCGGTCGGCGCAGAGGGGCGGGGTCCGGGTCGCGACCCTCCGGCTCTCCGGACCCGGTGCGGCCGTCCCCGCGGCGGCGGAGGGTGGCGTGCGCGCGGGCTCCTGCGAGCCAGGTGACGGGCCCGGGAAATCCTGGGTCTGGTTAATGATTCTCCTTGTTCCGGGAGCGGGGCGGAGCAGGGGGAGGCCGGTGGAGTGGGGAGGCTTCAAAGCGCTCCTGAGGGCTGGAGCAGGTCCCCTGGCCACGCCGGGAGCGTGCGGCCTGAGAGGAGGGCTGGGCACGGGAGGGCAGGGTCGCCCCTGAGGGGCCCGCAGCCCTGGACCGGTTCCGAGGGCAGGCCAGGAGGCCAGGTAGGGCCTGACCCTTTGGCCTGTGCCCTCCCCCCAGGACAGTGATGCTCTCGGGACTGGCGGCCATGGAGCTGAAGGTCTGGGTGGATGGCATCCAGCGTGTGGTCTGTGGGGTCTCGGAGCAGACCACCTGCCAGGAAGTGGTCATTGCACTAGCCCAAGCAATAGGTGAGTCCCCTGGGGGACAGACAGGCCCAACAGGTAGAGCTGGGCTGGGACCTAATTGTCCAGCCCCATTTTCCCCTACAAGGAGGGTGGAGCTGATTACTGATCCATCTTGTCCCCACCAACTCCTCAAGCCAGGTGGGCAGAGTGGGGACATGGGCTGATCCCTCTCCCCTCCTCCTCAGGCCAGACTGGCCGCTTTGTGCTCGTGCAGCGTCTTAGGGAGAAGGAACGGCAGCTGCTGCCACAGGAGTGTCCAGTGGGCGCCCAGGCCACCTGCGGACAATTTGCCAGCGATGTCCAGTTTGTCCTGAGGCGGACAGGGCCCAGCCTGGCTGGGAGGCCCTCCTCGGACAGCTGCCTACCTCCAGAGCGCTGTTCAGTCCGTGCCAGCCTCCCCCCAAAACCACGGGTAGCGACAGGCCGTGAGCCCCGCAAAACACAGACCTTCAGCCTGAGGTGCCCCGGGCTGGCCCCCAGCCCCTCACCCCCTGAGCCTACAGCCCCTGTAGCACCCACACCAGGCTGCTGCACAGACCTGCAGGGCCTGGAGCTCAGGGTACAGAGGAATGCTGAGGAGCTGGGCCACGAGGCCTTCTGGGAGCAGGAGCTGCGGCGTGAGCAAGCTCGGGAGCGAGAGGGGCAGGCACGCCTGCAGGCGCTAAGTGCGGCCACTGCTGAGCATGCAGCCCGGCTGCAGGCCCTGGACGCCCAGGCCCATGCCTTGGAGGCTGAGCTGCGGCTGGCTGCAGAGGCCCCTGGTCCCCCCTCACCAACAGCATCTGCTGCTGAGCGCCTGCGCCAGGACCTGGCTGTCCAGGAGCGGCAGAGTGCAGAGGTGCAGGGCAGCCTGGCCCTGGTGAGCCGGGCTCTGGAGGCTGCCGAGCATGCCCTGCAGGTGAGCCCAGGTGACCAGAGCCCCTGCCACCTTCCCTTCCCTGACACATGGGCAGACTAGAGAGAGCACTCTGTGTGCATCATGAGGGCCATGAAGCCCCATGGCTGTGCCCCCCTGAGGGTCCTGTGTGCCCCCAGGCCCAGGCTCAGGAGCTCGAGGAGCTGAACCGGGAGCTCCGTCAGTGCAACCTGCAGCAGTTCATCCAGCAGACGGGGGCTGCACTACCGCCACCCCCACGGCCAGACAGGGCCCCCCTTCTCACACAGGTCAGAGTGGTTCTGGGGGAAGCCAAGATGGTGGGGGCACAGCCCAGCTCCAAGCTGACCTGCTCTCTCCACAGGACCTTCTGCCTGCAGCCAGAGAGGATCCCCTCCCAGGACCCCCCCGAAGTCCTGTTCTCGTGCCCAGCCTGAGCCCTGAAGTTGGTCCCATGAGGCAGAACTCCTGGAGGTAGCAGCTTCTGCCCCAGGCGGTGAAGACAGAGCCGTGATGGCAGTGAGACGCGCCAGCCTTGAAGACGGGAGTCAGCAGTTGCAGTGGATTCCTGCTCCTGTGCAGTGGGAAGCCCTGGCACCCTGGGGTTTCTGCTTGGGGTGTGGGGGTGCTGGGGAGGGTTTCCCTTGTCCTTGCCAAGTCTGCCAAGCTCCATGGAGAAGCAGGGGGCATAGCCAGCTCAGAGATCACCAAGCCCCAGTGGCCACCACTCCTCATTGGGGACAGGATGTGCGTGGACAGTGGATACGTGCTTGCCTGTGGGAGAAGCCCTTCACTGCGTGTGCACACAGTAAGAACACATGTGTGCCACCTCCCCTACCCCGATGTTAAAACCTCAATAAATTTCCCAAAGTGGCTTGTGTGTGTCCTGAGGCTGCACTGGGCAGGGTCTGTGGTGTCTAGAACTTGAGGATCCACACTGGGCATACTCCACGTTGCCTGGGCTGGCTACAGCCAGGGTTCCTGAGAATGAGGTTCTTCCAAAGCTGGGGCTTCAGGCAGGGTCTGTGGTGTCTAGAACTTGAGGATCCACACTGGGCATACTCCATGTTGCCTGGGCTGGCTACAGCCAGGGTTCCTGAGAATGAGGTTCTTCCAAAGCTGGGGCTT
>NW_007735829.1:41300-44107 GCF_000696425.1 Galeopterus variegatus | reverse complement strand
GTTGCCTGGGCTGGCTACAGCCAGGGTTCCTGAGAATGAGGTTCTTCCAAAGCTGGGGCTTCTGGGGTCCCACATTCCATTTGCGTGCCCCACCTACCCCCCGGGGGCTCTCCTTCTGGGGCCCCAGCCCTGGCCTGGATTCCACCTGGCTTCCCCTCATCTGGCCTGGCCCCACCAGCAGCAGGAACTGGGGACAGCAGGACAAGCTAGACCCGCCTGTCAGGTTTACTGAGTCTTCTGAGAGCTCCTGGGGGCGGTCCTGGACTCCTAGGCCAGCCAGGCCCAGGGAGCTTTACCTGCAGAGCTTTGCCAGCCCCAGGGAGGGTGTGGGCACAGAGTGGGCAGGGGCTGTCCCCCTCTTTCCCAGGTGGGCGTGCAGCCTCTGCTGCAAGCCTACAGCTTTGAAATTGGGACAGGATGGCATCCTCAGCCCAGCCCCTGCCTGGCCCTTGCACTGGCTGTCACCTCTCCCAGTCCTGGTCCTCAGAGTGGGCCACACAGTCTCAGCCCCAAGGGCTGTGGCTGGGGTTGGAGAAGAGGTCTTTGTGATGAGCAGAACCTGGGGGGCTCTGATGCCAGGTGCAGCCATGGGTGGTACTGAGGGATGGGTTGGGGTATCCTAGATCATGAGGGTCTTTATTCTGGGTTTGAGGGGTTGCCAAGTTTGGGGTGGACTCAGCTTTCTCTTGGGGTGGCCCCTGAACTAGGTCTGGTGCTGCCTACTTTCTCTGGGGAAGACCATAGGGGACACGGAAGTCCTAACCATGAGGAGCATGGAAGCTGCCCATGGGAGCCAGGGAGGGCTCCTCAGAGACAAGGGCCACCAGGAGCCCACTGCTGTGGGGAGTAACTAGGGCTGGGTATCTCCTGTCTGAAACAGGGAGCAGGAAACAGGGAGAGGCTGGGCAGCAGAGGGAGGCTCCTAATCCTGGTGCAGGAACCCCTACCCGATCCCACTCCTGTCTCCTCCTCCTGAGCTGCTGCCCAGCTAACAGCCACCTGTCCCTGGAAGGTCCCTGGGGCCTGTATCTGCCTGACCTGTGCCCCCAGACAGGGTCAAGCATAGGGCCACACAGGGTGGAGCCTGGAGTGCAAAGTCCAGTCAGGCTGTGCCCTGAGAGGGAGAGCTAGGGTCCAAGGGGCCTGCTCCCCCTACCTGGAGCCCCTACCCACACTTGGAGGTGGAGGGATGTACCCCTGGGCACCAGCCCTAAGCCCCATCACGGGTTCATCTTCCAGGCTAAGCACACAGGCCAGCAGCATCCAATGTGAAGTGCCATCCAGAGACCACTTCCCACACGGCCATGGCAAGACTGGCCACGTCCTCCCTGGGGTCATGAGGTTACCTCCCATGTCCCCTACCCCCCTAGGGGAAGCAGGCACAGAGGTGGCAGAATACACATCACACTCTGCCTGTGTCTGTTTTCAGTGGCCTCCTTCTGAAGCCACTGCCAGGTATCTGTCCGTGGTCTGCTGCTGCTGGCCATGAAGAAGCTAACCAGTCCTCTTCGCCACCAGGAAGGGGGCCCCCAGGCAGCCACTGTGCTCTGCAGTGAAGGGGGTAGAGCCTTCCTCCCTGTTGGCTGTTCCAGGTGAGCAAAGTCCCACAGCCCCCAAAAGTTGCCAGAGTTTCAGATCACTAAGCAAACTTTGTGTTGCTGAAAAGTTTACTTTTGATTTTTAAACTGTACTTTGAATACAACAGTGTGGGGAGAGGAGCTCTCTGCAACTTCCAGTCTACAGGACAGGAAGACCAAGCTAGGCCAGCTCCACAGGCAATGCTGGGGCAGGAACCCACCTGTTGTAAGTGTGGGGGCACACAGTCACTGTGGCTCGATACCCGCCTGGGCAGGTCCAGCAAGAGGATTCATCCCCAGCACAGAAGTGCTCTCTAGGGCCGGCTGAGGACACCATGATTCACTGAGGGTCACACACAGTAAGTCACTGTCCTGCATTAAGTCAGCTCTGCAGGTCGCTGACCCCTAGGCCACACACAGCCTCCCTTCACCGCAGATCCTGGCCCCTGCCAAGCCTGCTGGGCATGACACTCAGTGTGCTGTGATGACAGAGGCAATCTCGTTAGGACAGGGTCCCTCCAAAGGCTGATCCACATCCCTGTGAGGACTTGAAGAAGTCTGCCTCTCCCTTGCAATTTGGCTCCAGCCATCAACCCCCACAGCCCAGGGAGAGGGGACAGGACCTGCCACAGTTGTCCTGGTCCCGCTGGCCTGCAGGCTGCTCTGCACACACTCCTCGTCCAGATTTTCACGGTAGACTTGAGAAGTCCCAGCAGAAAGGCCTCTGGGAGGACATGTCCCTGAGCCCCACGAATAGTTCCAAGTGGCCTCATTGAAGCGGCAGAAACACAGAAGAGCCAAGTCTGCCACTGTCCTCCTGCAGAAAGTCCCAGAGGAGGTGGCCCTCAGGAGGCTGGTCATGTAGGCTCCAGTCCTGTTGGCAGAAGATCTGACAACACCGGTGCCTGCCCAGGGCTGCCCCTCAGCTGGGTGACATCAAGGAGGCTGCCCCAGGAACTCTGCACGGCCTGGCACCCTGGCACACAGGGAAAGAAAGTTCCCTCCAAGAGGGCGTCTGCCCCAACCTCAGCTTCTGCAAGTAGAGGGCAGCGAAAACCCCTGAAAGTCTCCTTTTCCCCCACCCACCCGTCCCTGCTGGGCACAGACAGGCAGACCCTGTCCATAGGGGCGTCCCCCTACCCCCTGCAGTGGCCAGTTGCCCTCGCCTTCTTGGGCCTTAGCGCGCGCCCTCCGTCCGCGCGCCCTCCGCCCCCGTGTGGCCACCCGCCA
>NW_007735829.1:36505-40600 GCF_000696425.1 Galeopterus variegatus | reverse complement strand
CGCTTGGAAGTCCCCGAGGACGGCCGGCCCAGTCTGGCTGGCGACGAGGGGGCTCTGGCTCTGCCTGGTTTACCGGGCGATGCCCGCGGGCAGGTCCCGGGCTCCCCCGTGGAACCGGTCGCCGCGGAAGCCTCGGAAGTCCGAGTCCGGAGGGGGTGCCGCAAGGGCGCGGGCTTGCCCCTGTCTTTTGCGGGGACAAGGCGAGAGAGAGGCTGGGCATGGAAAAGGTGCAGATCGGGGAGTGGACTGCTCCGCCTTTGTGAGGATGCGCAAGGCCAACTTCCAAAGTGGAATTATCGGGCTGCTGGGTGGAGCCCCAGGGTGGGAGCCAAGGGAGGTGTGGCCTTTGCCCCCCCCAGACACACAGTCCCCTCCCCTCTGTGGCCAAGGTGGTCCCTGAGGCGGAATCACGGGGCATCTGGCCCTCAATCAGGCAGGAAGGTGCCCACTCTCCTTTGGCTCCTGACACAGGGGTCCTCATAAGCCCTCCGTACCCCCCTCCAAGATAAGCGAGAGCCCTTCCTTCCCCCACCTGCCTCAGAGTCTGGGTCTCCCTGGGGGACCCTCCTCCTTGCTCCAGGAACCTACAAAGGACCCCTTTGACCTGGCCCACCTCAGCCTCAGCCGCCCTGGCTCCCTGGATGCCCTCCCGCCCTCAAACCCACTGCCCTGCTTTGTCCTCCTAGTGGCCTCCCGCATCCTGCCTTGGGAGCTAAGAGCTGGAGACCCCCCGGGAGGCCGGTGACCCAGCCCACGACCTCGGGAGCTTTAAAGGGTGTGGCCACCGGTGCTGAGGAAGGAGCACTGAGGAGCCAGGAGCCAGCTCAGACCTATTGGGGGTCAGCAAGCACGGATCAAGTGGGTCTTGAAGGAACTCCTAGGAACCGATGGGACCCCTGAGGAGGCCCACGTCGTCAGGGCAGGATGGGAGCAGGCGTGGGCAGTCAGGGCAGAGATTTGGAGGGAAGAAGTCAGAGACTAGAGGACAGGGAGACTGTGCCCCCTTCCTGCCAACTCCTGATGCCCCCCTTCTCACCCTCTGTAGTGGGTTGAATGGTGCCCCTCCAAAGTAATGTCCATATCCTAATACCCTGCAACCTGTGAATGGGGCTTTGTATGGGAAAAGGGCCTTTGCAGATGTGATTAAGTGAAGGATCTTGAAATGAGAACATCCCAGATTACCCTGGGTGGGCCCTAAATCCAATGACCAGTGTCCTTATCAGTGACAGCAGAGAGACATAGACACACAGAGGAGACGGCCACATGAAGACAGGGCAGAGATCAGAGTGTTGTGGCCACAAGCCAAGGGACGTCGGTAGCCCCCAAAACTGGAAGAGGCAGGAAGGGTCCTCCCCAGAGCCTCCATAGGGAATGTGGCCCCACCAGCCTTGATCTCAGACTTCTGGCCTCCAGGACCGTGAGAAAATTTCTGTCGTTTTAAGCCACCTGGTTTGTGGGCATTTGTTAAAGCAGCCCCAGGACACTCAGAGACCTGCCTTCCCTAGTCGGAGAATGCTGCCCTGTCTGTCCCTCCCCCACCTCTGGGAGTCTGACTCCCTTGTTCTCACCCACCCAACCCCTCCACCTGTCCCATACCAGCCTCCCTCAGGCATTCACCTGGCTTTGGAGACTCCCTGCTGCCAGTGGGGTGGGGCAGGGCAGCCCCCCCCCCGCCCCAACCCCCCATCCCCCAGGAGAGGTTGGCCTGGGTTGGATGGAAATGAGGGAGGTGCCAGCCCAGCTTCACCCCCCTGTGAGTGCTGGGAGCAGGCACACCACATCTTTGCCTGTCTGTGCCTTCAAGGGCAGGAGCAGCATGTGCCAGCACACACCAGGAACCCAGCAGGGGCCTCAGTTTGCAGGTCTGTGTGTGAACACTGGCACTATCATGTGAGAGGTGGTAGGTGGGTGACTTGTCAGTGTGCCTCGGAGATAACAGTACTGATGTGTGGAGGTGCACAGGGGAGGTGTCTGTGCCTGCTGGTGTGTGAGCAGGTGTTGTGGGGGGGGTCATCAGTAGGTTGGAGGTATAGATATGCACCTACGCTCTCAAGTTGCCACCTATGCTCAGTTTGGGCCAGTCTGACTCCCTGGGCAGCTCCCTGGGGACACTTCTGATTCCTGAGCATGGTTGGCATGGCCGGGTAGGTTGTGCACTGCCCAAGGATGCTTGCTGACAAAGTGTTCTTCAAGTCTCATCATGGGTGCCTGTGTTTATTATGACAACTGGCAGCAGCCCCCAGGCCCCTCTCCAAATGGGCTCTAAGTTGACCGTAGTCTGCCTGCCCTCTTCCTTCCCAGGTGCTTCAGCTTGTGTGTCTGCAGGTAACCCTATATCTAATAGTCTTGAGCAAGTGGGAATGTACACACAGAAGGGTCGGCACATGCAAAGCTTCAGGCTGGGGTGGGGAGGAGGCTGGCGCAGGGTGGGGGGTGGCACCCCAGCCTCTATTTACTATGCTGGACCCCACCTAAAGCACTCTCCCTGTGCTCACCCATTCAGTCCTCACAGATGACATAAGAGGTAGGTATGATCATCAACATCCCTATTTTACAATCAAGGACACTGAGGCACAAAGAGTCGAGAAATTTGCCTGAGGTCAGAAGTCAAACTCAAAAGAGCCTGGGTTCAGGTGCCTGACCTGGATGACACTTGTGCCACCCACCATCCTCCTGATCCTGCCCCTCTAGCGAGGGGCTGCTCCAGAGCCCCCCTCTCTCTGGCACCATGCACTTGCTCTTCCTTCCTGCAGGGCCCTTTCCCGAGCTCATAGCGTGTTGTTACCTGTATTAGTCCGTTTATGTTGCTTATGACAAAACACATGGAACTCGGTAATTTATAAAGAAAATGACATTTATTGCTTATAGTTTCTGAGGCTGGGAAGTCCAAAGTCCATCTGGTGGTGGCGACAGTGGCCCAGGGGTCGCACACTGCAAGATGGTGGAGCAGAGAGAGAGAGAAACAGACAGACTCTCCTCTTCTTTTAAAGCCCTCAGTACCACGCCCCTGACCACCATTATTAATCCATTCACTCCTGCACGGTCCTGCAATCCAGTCACCTCTTCAAGGATCCACCTTTCAACTACCATAATAGGATTTCCCACCCTCTTAACAGTTACAGTGGGGACCAAGTTTCTATTAAATAAAACTTGGGGGACACAATTCAAGCTTCAGGGAGTTTGGGGGGACACAATTCAATCCACTACATAACCTCTCCCAACGCCAACAGAAAAACAAAACCCTCGGCTACCTCCAGTTTCTTCCCCCACTTTGCAGCAAAATGACTTGGAAGAGCTGTTGGTGCTCACTGTCCCTGCTTGTCCTCCCGGTCTCTCTGCACTCCCCCGTCAGCCCCTGCCCCCAGGGCTGCCACCCTCAACACTGGGACCCTCTCACTCCAGCCAGGCCCCCTCTCCTACACGCCTCACAGGAAGCCCCTCTCCTGGTTTTTCTCCAGACCCCCCTCCCCACGCTCCTTCTTGCTCTCTTGCAGATTCCCGACCTCGAGGTTGGAGGCCTGGGGTTCAGGCCCCGGTCCCCCGCCGCCCCCTGCACGCCGCAATGTTCCCGCATTTCCATCTGCATGCGGCCTCTGCTCATGTAACATCTCCTCTGGCGCGTTCCGTCCCCAGGGGCCCCCCAAGCCTCCCCAGCCCCCGAGTGGGCTCCCGTCTCCCCGGTCTCACTGTCCTCGCACCTCACACTCGAGCCCTCCGTACGCCCTGCCCGCCCTGTCTCCGGAATCTTCCCGGAACCCATCAGTGCCCACAGCTGCGCTGCCCTCGCCTGGGCCCGAGCCACCGCGGCCGCTTCACGGTGCGCTCTCCCGCCGCGGCCCGAGGGGCCGTGTGAGCCAGCGCCTGCCCCTGCTCGAGGCCCCGGTGCCCTGGCCCCGCCCTGCTCTGTCTTTTTATTAGAGAGCCCATCGCCCTCCCACGGCTCACGTAGTTTGGTATCGACGGTGCTCCCGCTGGCCCCGCACCCCGAAGGGCCCGCGCACGCCGGGCTCCATCAGTGTCTGGCCGCGCATGGAAAGACGCGTCGTGGGGGAGCCAGGAGGCCCCGGGCCCGCGCCCTAAACGCTCGGCCCGGGG
>NW_007735829.1:26500-35641 GCF_000696425.1 Galeopterus variegatus | reverse complement strand
TGTGACGCCCCCGCCCCGGGCGACTGGGCCCCGCCGTGTCTGCGGGGAAGGGGAGGCTCCCGCTGACGTGTTCCAGCCCCGGTTCGCGTCTCCGTCGCCCCGTCGGCATCTCCCCGGCCCGCGCGGCGGACGGCGTGGTTTCCGTGCTGCTGGGCTCTTGCAGGCCTCGCTGCAGCCTCGCAGAAGCGGCGCCGTCCTTCCTGTTTTTCAGAGTAGGCGATGGTGGCCCAGAGAGGTTAAGCGACTTGCGGCGTCACACAGCTGCTGAGTGGCAAAGCGCTCTTCCCAGGGAGGCTCGCGCTGCGCCGTCACCACTTCAGAGTTGTTGACTCTTGTTTCCGCAGCGGCAGCATGGCAGTCTGCTTGGGACGCCGGTGGTCTCCCGGACAGGCTTTGAGGCTGAAGTGAGGCTTGATTTGGCACTTGGCATACCTGTCCTCGCCCCAGGACCACTCGATTTTCTATCTATGAAGAATGTTAGGTCAGAGTAACCGTAGATGGCACCTTTCAGCACGGTGCTTTGCTTGGTGGCAAGGCCTTGACATGAGGAACCTGGCTTAGGTCCTCTCCGCAGCGCTGAGGAGGCCTAGGTGGGCCCCTCGCTTTTTGACTTCCACTGCAGTTTATACTTTTTGAGGTCTCACAATAGCCCGTGTGGCAGATGATGAACAAGGAATGACAAAGCCAGCCCAAATTGAGATGCTGGACTTGCTGCAGGCTCGCTCAGTGCTGCGATGGTGCGTGGATCCTGGTCCTGGCAGGGTTGCAGCTGCCATGCACCAGAGGCCCTTTGGGTCTTTGGTAACAGGTGGAATTGCAAGTGCACTGGTTCCCCTGAATTTGAACACAGAGACAAATACTCCTTCTGCTTTTCCTTTTCCCCTTCAACCTCCCCAAACCTGGAGGCTGATCAGGAGAGCCACAGTAGTCGCTTCACCCCAGAGCTCTGCCAGCCCTGCCAAAGGCAGCCAGCCGTGGGAAGGGCTGTGGGCATTCCTGCAGAAATGGTTTCCTGGTCCACGGACTAGGACATGTGACAGAGGTGGGATGGGGAATCAGGGCATGTCTGAGCTGGGGCTGCTGGTGGGATCTGGCATCCTCATTAACACGGTGTTTTGACTCTGGGGTTCCTGATGGGGAAAGCAGATGCTGGAGGTCCCAAATCATGGTCTTGTTTTTGGTGCCTGCTCTGGAAAAACCTTCAAAAGCTTCGTGGGTTCCGGTGGCCATGGCAGGGGATGGCAAGACAGCTTTGGAGGTTTTCCTCACCAGTGCTGGTGGAGTAATACAAAGGCCCAACAGAGGGCCGTGGGACACCTGGAACTCGGGGACATTCCTGAGCTGGTGTTTCTGGCAAGCTCCAAAGTGTCTGACCCCCTCACTGCCCCACTGACCTCATGGCAGCCCTCTGAGGCAGGCCCTGCACTGCCCCTTACAGGTGGCCCTCAGTCTTGGTGCATCAAGGGAGAAGCTAGGAGTTATTTGTTTATCTTTTTGACTTTTCGCGGGTGAAACACGTCATCAGTGTGAGAGTTTGCACTTAGGCAGTCAGATCCTAGAACTCCCCCAAGCCCTGTTCTCTTGTCTCCTAGGTGGTCTCAGGGGGTTACATTTTCTGGTGACTTTGAAGTGTTCCCTGGTAGATTCATGGGTATGAGTCTTGACTTCCCTCCCTCAGCTGCATTTCTGCAAGGCAGGGGCTACATGTTCTGCTTGTGCTGCACACAGTAGGGGCAGGGTAGGTATTGCAGCAGGTGTTCCAGGTGACGTGGAATCCAGTTGTGGGAATGGTCACAGCTATGGCCAGAGAGTTATAAGTTCCCTTATTTGAGAGCTATGTCCACCACAAGGTCCGATCTAGGTGCACCCCATGGGAGAGGCGTCACCCTCCTGGATGGGCGGTGGTAGCACTGTCCCATCTGTCTGTGCGTCCTTTTAGAGGCAGTGTCTCCAGCAGGAGTCATGGCCAGGACATGAGCACAGGACAAACAGGGTGCTCCTGCTGAGTTGTTGAGTTCCACCAGGCAGTGGGGGTGCGGACTCAGTTAAGTGGGGATCATGGCCAGTTATCTCAACCTTAGAGCAGCAGGTGGAAGAAAGATTAGTAATTTGGCAAAACTACTTCTCAGTTTACTGAGAAACATATCTCCAGGTAGTAGCAACATATAGCCGTCGTCAGTTTCATCAAATTAACATGCCCTCACTGTCTCAGAAAACATCTGTCTTAGAACCTGGGGCTACGTGTTGCCTTGTTGTCCAGTGGGGAACTAAGGCAGTCCTGGGCTCTGAGCGGATTTAGCCCCACCACGGGGAAGCATGTGGTAGCTACAGGGCAGGCCTCACTGTGCCTCACTGAATTCCTGAGTGACTCCTTCATGAGAGTGTCACCTAAGGGTTACCTGGGAAATAGGTGAGTGGCCCTGACAAGACGAATTATGTGCATGTCTAAGAACGTTGGCCCTTATTTGGGAACCAGAGTCAGAGGCCCTGGGGCAGAAGGAGAATCATGTGGAGCTATGCTTCTGAGGCTGTTTGTGCAGATGTTCTGTGCTAGCCTTGCAGAGTGAGCAGGACAAATGTCCGACAGGCCGGGAGCCCAAGAGCAGGTGGACTCTGCAGCTGAGAGGCAGAGCTGGCATTTGTTCCTTCTGTCTCCGTGGCCCAAGGTACTACAGGGACTCAGCAGTGGCCTGGTGGACATGCTCAGGGTGAGGTCAGAGGAGCCTCAGCTAAGCTTTACGGCCTTCTGGTAGTGGTCAGGTGAGTGGAGGCCAGGCTGGCCAGCCTTGGCTGACAGTAATGTGCCAGTGGCAAGGCAGGGAGAAGGCCCTGCTCATCACCTAGGCCCTCTGGTGACCAGCCCTCAATGGAAAAGCCTTGCTCTGCTCAGCTCGGGATAAGTTAGTTTTTTTCTTGTCTGGTGTGAGGATTCCTTGGGGGTGTTGAGGTGCCACAGGTGCCCATTTGTACAAAAGTGTCATCAGTTATTATAAACTGGGATCTGGCTTTGAACATAGCTCCATGAATAGGAATCAGCATCTTTTTTCATATTTGTGCACAGCTTTGTGGTTGGGGTTGCTCTGTGTGTGTGATATCTCACAACTCAATCTCCAGGTGCTATAGAAATGGACGCAACCTCAGGGATGTGACATGTAGGGTGTGATTGTCACTCAGAGGGGGTTTTGCAGCCTGGGACAATTTGGAAATTACCTGGCTCTGATTTCTTTCAGATCTGAACTTCAATGTGCAGCCATGGATGAAGACAACCTGGATGAGCTTGTGGCTCGAAGCCCAGGGCTGGATGGACACCCGCGGGTCAGCCCTGTGGACCTGGCCAGTGATGCTGGTGAGCTGCCTGGTGCTGGGGGGGCGGTGTCCCAGTGTCACCTGGGGTTTCCTCCAGGTTGTCAGCTCTTTTCCAGAGGTGGTCTCTGTGTGTTGATTTCAAATTTTCAATCTTTTAAAACAATTATTCTTTGATTTTTAAATTGCAGAAGTAGTACATTTGTTTCTTTTGTCTCGTTATTAATGCAAGCAACACAAGCACAGAGTAAAAAGGATGCAGGTTTTTCCTACATTTGACACCACCTCACCAGCCCAAGGCAGCCACTGGTAGCCCTGTGGCAGGTGTCCTTTTAAATACCTCTCTGCATTTGCAAAGCCACCCTGGCTATCTGCTGTCTCAGTTGTGACGCTGCCCCGGGGGTCTGTGTTTTTGTCCCTGGTGCTCTAGAAGAAAGCAGTGATGGTAACAGTGTGGACTCCGAGGAGGACACAGGCAGTGAGGGTGGAGACGGCACAGACGGAGAGGACGAGGAGGGGGCGTCTGAGGAGGAAGACCTGCAGGACAGATCGGGTGAGATGGCCAGGTTCCAGCGTGGCCTCCTTGTGTCTCCTCCTGCTGTGATGGGACAGCCTTTTATCAAGCGTGCTCTGTGACAGTGGTTGCCTTGCCCACAACCGGCTTAAGTGAGGTGTGGTAAAGGTTGAGGAGAAAGCCCTTGGCACAGCTGCCGTGTCCCGGCTCACACCCCCTGGCATTCCCCATGGTGAGCCTTCACTGCAGCTGGGAGGGTGCCTCCCTTTTGTTGTAGGTCTGCATTTCAAAGTTAAGTTGGAGGACATTCAATAGGTCTCTTCTCTGGTGAGGATGAAGATTAAAATGTCTGAGAACGTTGAACAGCATGGACTGCGGTGTTTCTGAGGAGGACATAACCAGACTGGAATTTCTGGCAGAATGAGCAGAAAGGTCTTGGCAGGCCCTGCCTCCACATCCTCGTAAGGGCATGCCATTATCATCTTTTGTGCACAAGGACAGGACAGGCTTAGCATGATCTGAGGCTGCTGTGGCCCTGGACCACCTGACTAGGATCTGGGGCATGTCAGCAGTTGTGTCCTGTGGCTGGTCCTCCTGTTGGTCTGAGAGAGCTGGCAGGCACACCATGTGGTCTCATTAGGAGGTTCTGGCCCGCCTGTGCCTGTCAGTGCACGGGCCCTCGAACTTCTTTGCAGGTAGCAGTGCTTGAAAGGGCAGACCTGCTTCAGACACACTGGTGGTGCCTCCTTCCATGTTCCTCATTGCCACCTGGCTGGTGCATGGTTTGCGAGGTCCCCAGGCTGGTGGCCGAGCCCTAGCTACTGCCACCTTCCTCGGGGAGGGCTCAGCTCTACTTGGGAAGTTTGGCTGACCGCTTACTTTTCTTCTGACATAGTCCTTAGGGCAGGAGATATGTGGTCCTAAAGCACCTATCATGATCGGTATATCACAGTCTTTCAAGATAGCCTTGTGCCTGTTAGCATTCACATGTTCCGGGAAGGCAGCCCATATGTTTGGGACAGTGCTCAGGAAGGGCCAGGAGTGAACCAGCCTGAGTCTGTGCGAGTCTGCAGCTCTGTGTGTGCTAACTGCATATTCTTCCCGAGTTAGATTTTTAATTCTGAGTGTGGATGCGAGGCTCTGTCCTGGGTTTCCAGGTCCTAGACATGGCTCTCTGCTTTTTTCCCAGCATTGAGTAGGGGCTTTGGCTTACTTGCAACAGGTGTCAGCACAGGCATTGGTGTTGCCAGAGCCGAAGGCAGAGGATATCGGGTGCTATCAGATGACTCAATGCCATTTATTCCTTGAGGTTTTGAGGGCCCACTGGATGTTTTGAGGGCTGGAGTGAGAGCGGGAGCCAGCTCAGTGGGGGTCACCCCTGTCCCCAAGCGCACCTTCTAATAGCAAAGGCAGCATAAAGCAGCAGGCGGGATACCAGGCAATAGAGTCTGAGAACAGTGGGCATCAGACGGAGGGGAAGGCTCCATGGGCCTGAGGGTGAGGAGAAGTTTCCAGAGAAAGACCCATCTCAGCTGCAGTCTGAAGGACAGGAGGAGTTAGCCAGGCAGAGGTGGATACTGGGCTGGGCTGGGAAGGCACTGGAGAGGTGTTGGTGCAGCCAGCAGGCAGGTGAAACATCACTGAACACCCGCTTTGTTCCTCCGGTACCAGTTTTTGAAACCTGAAGAAGTAGCCGTGTTTCTTTAGCTGTGGCAAGTACAGTGAGCTGTTGAGAGGGGAGTCCCTCGCGGGCCGTTGCCTGCGTCCTGAGGCCTGGTGCTCTCCAGGCCCTCCCGGGGTGGCCTTTCTCTCTTGGTGCTTTTCCTGCCCTAGTGTTCACTCCTGAAAATTGCTTGCTTACGTTGCTGCTTGTTATGTTTCCAACCTTAGACATGGTCTCTTCAGATCTTACTATGAAAGATGGGAGCTCAGAACTCCTCCCTGCCACCCCCTGCACTTGCGGCTCTTGCCTCTCCCAGCCTCTCCAGACACTGTTCATTGTCCTTCTGTCTGTGCGTTGCTGTGAGCGCTCAGCCCTCATGCACAGCCCGTCTGCTGTGACAGCCCTTTCTGGCTCAGCCCCGTGGGCTCCCGGCTCCTTGCAGAGCAGCCCCTGTGTGAGGCATGCGCTCCCTGGGAGCCCGGCTTCGCCTGCACCCTCTGGTGTGGTCTTTCATTTCTCCGGGCGCTCTCCAGCAGCCCCGGAATGAGGGTGGGGGCGGGGGGCTGCCCAGGGCCTTGCCCACCTGTACCTGTCTTTGTCCAGCCTCATGTTGCTTGGGGTCACTGCGCTTCAGAGCTTTCAGAGGCATTGTTCTGTGGCCGCAGCACTGTCTAGAGCTCTGTTGACCCTCAGGTGGCTGTTCTCTGCCTTCTCGAATTCCATGGAATCACCTGGCCTCTGCCTGCCTCTGCTGCTGCAAGCCCTTAGCAGAGCAGAAAGCTGAAGTCGGTTGCCATTCAGCTTCTCACATACCATCTTCCAAAATTATGTGGATATCTCTTTATTAGTTTTCTTTTGTGTAACAAATTACCACCAATTTAGTAGCTTAAAAACAGCACATTTAAAGAAAGAAAAACAACAACACACATCTTGGTGTTTCCATGTGCAGGGGTCTGGGTCCGGTCGGCAGGTCCTCTGCTTGGGTCTCACCAGGCAGATAGCCAGGCCTCAGCCAAGCTGTGCTTCCAACTAGGCTCAGGGTCTTCCAAGCTCACCAGGCAGGACGGAAGTCCCTTCTTCCTAGCTGGCTGTCAGCTGGGACCGTCCTCAGCAGTGCATGTTAGCTCTCTGCTTTCTTCCAGAGCTGTAGGAGCGTACCTCTCTGACTTCTTTCTCTGGAACCAGCTGGAGAAACTGTGCTTTCAAAGAGCTCACCTGATGAGATTGGGCCAACTTGGGATGATTTCCTTTGCCAAGTAACAAGAGGGTTCTGGAACTGATGTCCCAGCCTTGTCAACAGTCCTGCCCACACTCAGGATTAGAAAGGGTGGGAGTCTTGGGAGCTAAGAATCTGCCTGCTACTCTGAATCTGCTTCTCTTGCCTACTTAATATCCTTTTTATCTTAGTGTTGTGTTAGTGGAGTTTGGGAGGGAGAGAAAATAAATGCCTATGTTGACTCTGCCATGTTTGAAAGCATCTCCTTACTATTTGTGCTGGTCAAACCCCAGCCTCAAAACAGCTCAGAAGTTGACTGGAACTGTTGTGGCCAGTGGCCCAGTTAGGAACTTGCACTCTGCATCCTGCAAGAGGAATAAGAAACCCAGAAAGGAGGTCTCGTCTGAAGGCATATGGTTCATTGTCATCTTGTTTTGAGAAAAGGGCATTGGGAACACGTGCAGACATCTCGGGGCTGCTGTGCTGAGGGGCACACAGAGGCTCGGTGGTTAACCTGCCAGTGCTGGCTCCTGTGCAGGCTCTTTGGACTGCTGTGCCTCGTGGGGGCTCTGGCCCTACTCTGAGGGTTGGGTCTGAGTAGCTGAGTGACTGCTCAGCAGCATCCCTGTCTCCTTAGCATGGAAGCCACTGGTGGGAGAGCCTGCAGGGAGGCGCAGTAGTGGCCACACCTGGCAGGCTGCAGGGAGGGACACTTCGGGGTCATGGACACACTGCTAGTGTGGACGGCAGGATGTGTGCCCACCAAGAGGTGGGACCTGCACGCAGTTTGGGTCTGCTTGCCCCGTTCTCCAGTTCACAGCCACTTCTGTCTTTCCACTAAGGTGGTAAGGTCTCCTCTTTCTCAAGGTTCTGAAGATTCTGAAGACGATGTAGAAACATCAGTGGCGGTAGTGGATGCTCAGGGGGAGATGGAGGCCAGTGGCGCGTTCAGCTCTGATGATGTTGTGGAGAGCTGCCCGGTTTGTCTCAATGTGTTCAGAGACCAGGCTGTGGGGACGCCGGAGCACTGTGCCCATTACTTCTGCCTGGACTGTATCATGGAGTGGGCCAAGGTGAGTCGGCTTCTTGTTGGGCTTCTTCCTCCCTTTGGGCTGGCCCCTCATTGTTTATACGTGACCCAACCTGCGTCGGCCTCTTATGGCATTCTGGCTCTCTCTGCTCTGCCACAGGGTTGAGTCCTGACTTGGCCTTTGCTCCATCCTGCGCCGTTGGCCTTGAGGCTGTGGGTGGTGTGTCTGTGATGTGCTGATGAGAAGGGCTTGGGCACCGGGAACCCAGTTGCAGAAGCCCTACGTGACATGCGAGGAGCACGCGGGCCGTAGCTCTGGGGCAGTCTGCTGCTTTGATGCACGATGGTCTCGCAGATGCAGAAGAGGCAGAGATGACTGCTCTCAGTCATGATAACCAGCAGTGAAGGGAATTCACCATAAACACAGTGTTTTCATATCTCACAATGAAACTTTACAAGCAGTAACCTGCCCCCCCCAACAAAAAACCAGAAAAAACACTTACTATCATAAAAGATTCCCAAGAAGCAGAATAGTGCAAAGACGAGTGGAAGTACCCCCTTGTCACCGGCTGAGGAGACCGTCCGCACTCTGTCCTTCTCGCTTTATCTCATCCCCACCGCCTAACACGGGTCACATGTTGTCAGCAGAGCTCTACATTGCCAGGATCTCACCCAGGGTTAACAGTGACCGTGTCCTCTAATACCCCATCCTCCTCCATTCCGTTTTCCCCAGAGAGCTCAGAAATGCCTCTGCACAGTTAGTTTAAAGTAGGACCAAGACATTGCTCACGCTGCTGTTGACAGCACGCTGTGATGTCACCTGATGTGCTTCTCTGCCTCTGGTAGTTCCTGTTCCTGTTGTGTTGTCGTGGACCCATGGCCCAGATTACACTCAGGGTTAAGTCTTTCTTTTGGCAAAACCTTCACTTAAATTGACAAATAAGATGGGCCATTTCCGTGCCTCTCTGTTGGGTATTTATTGGATTAATAGAAATAAAAATAAAGGAATGAGTGTTGGGTGGGAGAAAGCATTTGCAGATAATGTTAATCATTTAAAGAGCTTTTCCAAAACAGCTGTGACCTAATGAAAAAAGACCACTTCCAGAAGTGGGTCCACGGGCAGGGTCCACGCTGTGAGTGTATTCACAGGACACTCAGGGAGGACGCACCGACCATACGGCCTGCAGTGATGGGAGCAGGGCCATGGAGGGGTGGTGTCCAGGGGACTTCGAGTGGTGACTACATGGTATAAACTTGTCAGAACTCATTGAAATATATTAAGATGAGTGGATTTTGTATACAGTACACCTCAATAAAGGCAGTTTGAAACAAAGAACTTGTATGTCAAAACACTGTTAATAGGGCCGGCCCGGTGGCGCACTGCTACAGTGCGCCGCTTGGGAAGCGCGGCGGCG
>NW_007735829.1:22865-25698 GCF_000696425.1 Galeopterus variegatus | reverse complement strand
TGCAGGCGCAACACCGAGGGCTGCGATCCCGTTGCCGGTCCCGGTCCGGTACGGGCGCAACACTGAGGGTTGCGATCTGTTGCTGGTCACGAAAAAAGAAAAAAAAAACACTGTTAATAAAGGCAAGAGTTAAATATTTCCAACATATTTGATTAGTGTCCATACTATGAGAAGAAATTCCAAAAACTTCCTAGGAAGTGCCCAAAAGTCTCATGGAAAAGTTGACAAAGGATTTAAACAGAGGCTTGAGGGAAAGGGGCCCCAGAACAGCAGTAAACATGGATTGTGCTGGCTGAAGTGATGCCCCTACCCCACTCCTGCCTGTTCTCCTTTTATTTTTTATTTTTGAGCTGGCTGTTACAGAGCTCTGTGTGTGTGTTGGCTCGTCACCAGGACGCTGCGTGCATGTGCATGCATTCCTTTGGCCTTCCTTCCTTCCTCCACACCAGGACGGTGGCTCCGCAGACTGGCTTCTGTCTGTCGCCTGACTGCTGTGTCCCCACAGCCTAGCAGGGCCTGGCACACAGGCATTCAGTAAATGTTTGATTTGACCTCTAAGTGCATTCTTAACTGAGTTCTAAGTGAATTTTGAAATGCAGGTCTAATAGTGAAAGTGATTCTATAGGATTCTTACACAGTTTTTTTCTTACAGAATGCCAATTCCTGTCCAGTTGATCGAACTATATTTAAGTGTATTTGTGTCCGAGCCCAGTTTGGTGGTAAAATCTTAAAGAAGGTGAGTGTAGGTGCTGCTGTGGAGAAGCCTCAGCCACACTGTGCCCTTGTCTTGTGGGAGAGCATGCTTTCAAGGTGACTTGCTCTCCTGAAGCAAGTGTCAGTCAAAAGCATTTTAGAAACTGACTAGAGTGCCCTTTGCAGCCGGGAGCAGGGCCCCGAGCTCAAGTTACAGCCTGTTCTGGGGGCTATGGGTTCGGGTGGGAGGCGGTGCGGAGATGTTGGTGGGTCCTGGGACTTGCTTGCGACTCCACTCCACACTCCTTCACATCTCGGGGCTTCTCTCTGGCCCCTCTGCTCTTGAGCCGCACAGCCACAGGGGAGCACTTCTGGAAGGTTGGGGTGGAGTGGAGGCCAGTCCTCTTGGGACCACATCTCAGAGAATGCTCAGCAGAACTATTCACCATTACAGCTGGAAGTAAGAAGGTGTTTTTCTGTGCGCTTGCTTTTGCTCATTTGCTTTTGAGAGAATTGCAGGCCTCCCACCTCTCCTGTTGTTATGAGTAGCACTAGGGCAACCCCTAGGAATGTGCCTGAGACAATCGAGAAAGGGCGCAGTATGGAGCTACACACCTGCTGTTCTTAGCTACAAAGTGCGGGAAGCCGCAGGTGTGCTGGGACTCTGGCCATCGAGTGTGTGTTTTTCCTGAGCTGCGGCCTCCTTGCTGCACCATGGCCTGTGGCTCGTGCTGTGTGGCAGTTTCGGTTCTGCCGACGCAGGCCTTTCTTTGCTTGCCTGTGCACTCTGCCCGGGCAGCTTGAGGCCTCTGGGATGCGTTGGCAGTCTCCGCTAGAGTTCTTGTTATGTCGGCAATCTTCACTTACCTGAAGTAGCTGCTGATTAAGTGTGCAGACCCTGAGCTCTGCCTCCGCGTGAAGGCAGACGTGAGGTGAGCGCAGAGGAGGAGTGACAGCGAGCCAGTTCTCCTGCAGCAGCGTCGGAGGAGACACAGTGCAGGAGGGACGACTCGCAGCCCCACCTCGCCTGCCGCAGAGTGAAGGCAGTCTGCAGTCACCTCTGGGGGCAGCATTCTGCCAGAACTGAGCAGGGCGGGGAGTTGGGGTGTGTCCACAGACCTCGACATTTGGAGGCTCTGATGCCTGGTGACCAGTCATGCCCTGAGAGTGACTGAGGCGGGGTGTGTTCTCAGTGTCTCAGGAGAGCAGCACACCTGAGTGTCATTTCTTGGCAGGTGTGTCTCTGGGTCTTTGAAAGCATGCCACTTCAGTTCTGCTTTCTGTCCCATGTGTCTGCCACCACATTCTACAGTGCTCAGACATGCTCCCTGCCAGCATTGGTGTCATGTTTCAGGGCCACAGGACTTCCCTGCTTCTTTCATGTGTCATACTCTGCTGTCTGTTGAATCATTGTTTTCCTCTTAGGTAACTAACCTGAAATGGCGGAAAACATGAAAACCACTGTGCACATGTTAACTCAGAACCTCTGGGCCTATGCATCCCGTATAGATCTTAATTAAGCTGGTAGATCTGTCGGGATTAACTGCAAATCCTGATATGAGTTGGCCACTCGCATTTTGGGTCATTTTGGTATGTGAGCAATGGTTCTGTCTTCAGATTCCAGTGGAGAACCCCAAAGCCCACAAGAATGAGGAGGAGGACCCAACCTTTTGTGAGGTGTGTGGCCGAAGTGACCGTGAGGACAGACTCCTGCTCTGCGATGGCTGTGATGCGGGGTAAGGGACATTGGGGCCTGTGCACATGCTCTGCGGTGCACTGCGGCTGCATGGGCCAGCACAGGGAAGGTTCATCAGGCACCCCGTCCATGACAGGAGTCCCAGCATTGGGTGCTGAGTGCGCCTGCCCTCTGCAGCTCCCTCCGTGCACAGGCACAGGCACCCACAGGCTTCTGTATTTACCACAGATACCTCCGCATTTTCCAAAAAATATTTTGACACTGCTCTCAGAGTGCTCCCCTGTTGGACGCAGGACCCCTGTGCTGATGGGACTGTCGAAGATGTCACTTGTGAAGCCTAGTTTTTTCTTCAAGCTTTTTTTTTTTTTTTTTTTTTTTTTTTTTTTTTCCATTCCCCGCAAAGGAACCCCACCCCCCGGTTTTCCCCCCGCCCCGACCGGGGGC
>NW_007735829.1:19845-22262 GCF_000696425.1 Galeopterus variegatus | reverse complement strand
TGGGCCAGCACAGGGAAGGTTCATCAGGCACCCCGTCCATGACAGGAGTCCCAGCATTGGGTGCTGAGTGCGCCCGCCCTCTGCAGCTCCCTCCGTGCACAGGCACAGGCACCCACAGGCTTCTGTATTTACCACAGACACCTCCGCGTTTTCCAAAAAATATTTTGACACTGCTCTCAGAGTGCTCCCCTGTTGGACGCAGGACCCCTGTGCTGATGGGACTGTCGAAGATGTCACTTGTGAAGCCTAGTTTTTTCTTCAAGCTTTTTTTTTTTTTTTTTTTTTTTTTTTTTTTTGTCTTTTTTATCTTTTTTCCGTGTCCGGCAAGGGATCGCAAGCCTCGGCGTTGCTCCCGCGCCTCGCTCAGCCAGTGAGCGGGAACCGGTCTGTACATGGGATCCGAACCCTCGGACGGGAGCGCCGCCGCGCTTCCCAAGCGGCGCACTATCCAGTGCGCCACCGGGCCGGCCCGACAATTCTTAATTCCTTTAATTTTTAGAATCAGTATCTGTTTTTAATTCTGGTAACTTTTAACAGTGACTCTTGGGGATTTTTGCAACTTTATTTAAGTTTTTTATTATTGTAAGGTACATTTATAAATTTAATATATTGATTTTTATGTACTTGAATTATTTAATGGATAAAACAATCCTAAGTATATAAAAATCCTGATGGATCTAAAACTTTAAAACTGATAAATATAGGGGCCGGCCCGGTGGCGCACTGCTACAGTGCGCCGCTTGGGAGCGCGGCGGTGCTCCCGCCGAGGGTTCGGATCCCACATACAGACCGGTTCCCGCTCACTGGCTGAGCGAGGCGCGGGAGCAGCACTGAGGGTTGCGATCCCGTTGCCGGTCCCGGTCTGGCACGGGCGCAACACTGAGCGTTGCGATCCGTTGCCGGACACGAAAAAAAAAAAGACAAGAAAGACAAAAAAAAACAAATAAACTGATAAATATAGTGATTGTCATCCTTCTAAACATCCCATACTGGTAACATTTGCAGTCTGCTAAGTTTTCTTATAGCTAAGTCTTTCAAATTAAAAATCACAAGTCTGGGCCAGCCCGGTGGCACACTGCTACAGTGCGCCGCTTGGGAGCGTGGCAGCGCTCTCGCCGAGGGTTCGGATCCCACATACAGACCGGCCGCTCACTGGCTGAGCGAGGTGCAGGCGCAACACAGTTGCGATCCCGTTGCCGGTCCCGGTCTGGTGCGAGCGCGACACTGAGGATTGCGATCCGTTGCTGGACACGAAAAAAGACAAAAAGGAAAAAAAAAATCACAAGTCTGAAATTACTCATTTATTTTAAAATGAAATTATAAGGCTGTATATATTGATGTTACATGGAATAAGAAACAGATTATTTCTAAATTTTTTTTAAAAATTACAATCTAACTTAAAAGTGTGTGTTTAGTAGGGAAACAGTTCAGGAGCTCACCATGCAGCATGCTGTCCCCCTGCTGCTGTGGCTGAGCCAGGGCCTTGGCACTGAACTGGTGGGTCTCATGGCTCCCCTGGTCCACATGCTTGTGTTGGAATCTGCAACTGGTTTCCTCTTCTCTGGAGTGAGCTGTGCTGGACACAGGCTTGTCCTGGCCCTTGGTGGCCCTTTCTCATGAAGAAGTGGCCTTGGCTTGGGTCCCTGGGGTCAAGAAGCAGTTCTACCAGCTGCTGGAGCTCAGCTCGGAGGACATCAGTTGACCATATGGGATCCTTGGCATCCTCTGAAAGAAGTTACTGCTTAGTTCTTAGTATTAAGATCTTTTTTTTTTTTAAATAACAATTAAGATTTATTTAGAACTTTGTACCTAACAAAGAGGATGAAGAGTTACAGTTTTTTTGTAAACATATACTGAGCTTTAACCAAAACGGACTGTGTAGTAGTAGTGGTTTTTATTTTAATATCTACTTGTGCATTTTTGTGGGGTGCAGGGTGTTGTTTCAGTACATGCACACTCCGCATAGCGATTCACCTGGGGTAGACAGTGCAGCTCTGTACCTGTTAGTCTGCCCCTTCCCTCCCCCACCCCCTGGTCTTTGGATCTTGAGCTGAGGGTTCTTGGCTGCTTGTCAGTGCTCAGTGCCGGCCTGGCTTGACATGCTGTGTTCTGGGGGGTTCACCTCCCTTCCTCATGTGAGGTCCCAGTGGAGGCCACACAGCTCACTGCTTCCCGTAGACATAGGATTCATGGGGCAGTGGGTTTTACCTGGCTCAGTCCTGTGTCTCGGACCCTGGAACAGCTCGACAGTGTGATTAGTGAATGTAGCTAATCTCAGTTACATTTGGGCTTCCCTCCCTTGTTTATTTTTTATTTTTTTATTTTTTTATTTTATTTTTTTGTCTTTTTCCGTGTCCGGCAACGGATCGCAACCCTCAGTGTTGCCCCCGTACCGGACCGGGGACCGGCAACGGGAT
>NW_007735829.1:12718-19354 GCF_000696425.1 Galeopterus variegatus | reverse complement strand
CAGCCAGTGAGCGGGAACCGGTCTGTATGTGGGATCCGAACCCGCGGGTGGGAGCGCCGCCGCGCTTCCCAAGCGGTGCACCATCCAGTGCGCCACCGGGCCGGCCCTCCCTTGTTTATTTTTGCCTAGCTCAGGGCCATCTGGGGTCTTTGGGGTGAAGTTTAAAGAATTCTGGCACAGATGGCCCAAGCCAGCAGCAGCCCTTCCCAAACTGCTTTCCTGAAAGGCTCAACAGAACGATTGGGAAACAAGGCTGTGGCCAGGTGACCTCTCATTCACCTCCAGCAGGAACCCTTTTCTTTGTTCATTAGCCAGTGTGAGGCATCTGCACTTGGAACTCTCGGGGCCCCTCTGCGTGCTGATGGTGTGTAGGACAAGCGTCTAGGGAAGGCGGGAGCCATGGGCACTGCAGTCAGCCGGGGGTGTGTCCTGGTCAGCTCGGTCGCTGTGACAGGCTGGGCGGCTTAGGCCACAGGACTTGTTTTCCTCACAGTTTTGGAGGCTGAAAGTCCAAGATGCCACTCTTTGCTGTGTCCTCACACTCCTGATGTCCTTCCTCTCCTTATAAGGACACAGTCCTGTCAGGTTAGGGTCCACCCCAATGACCTCATCTAACCCTGGTTTCCTCCTTAGCGGTCCCCTCCCAGTGCAGTCATGCTGGGGTCAGTTGAGTCCGTCACTGGCCTGTCGCCAGCCTGGGCATGGTTGGATGCTGCTTTGCAGCTTGCTCGGTGCAGGGTTTGGGCACTGAGATGGGTCGCTTGTGTGACCAGCAGCCCGGACATGCTCACGCCCTCTTGCTCCTGCAGGTACCACATGGAGTGCTTGGACCCCCCTCTCCAGGAGGTGCCGGTGGACGAGTGGTTCTGCCCGGAGTGCACTGGCCCTGCTGCTGGTAACGTGCTGCTGCGGGGTGCTACGGTGCTTCCACGACCGGCTCTGCAGTCCCAGAAGGACCACAGGGTCAGGGTTGGTGTGTGGGAGGGCTTCTGGGAGAGAAGAATGGCCTTCTGATGCACCCTGCATGGCAGCTGGAGGGGCTGAGGCTGTGTGCAATGCGTCTGGTCCTCGGAGCTGTCCAGACCTCCACGTGGGGCAACCTCTCGGTGTGAGGGCTGTGGTCTGTGAGCCTCTGGTACGACAGCCCAGGCTTTTCTTCCTTCCAAGATGCAGGCTCCACGAGTGAAGAGGAGGTGTCCCTGCTCCTGGCCGACGTGGAGCCCACCACCAGCAGGCTCCGGCCCCGTGCAGTCAGGACCCGGGCAATTGCCAGGACCCGGCAGAGTGAGAGAGTACGAGCAACTGTGAACCAGAACCGCATCTCCACGGCACACAGGGTCCAGGTGGGTACCCTGCTGCCCAGAGCAGTCTCTGCAGTGGGGGAGGGTGGGAGAGGCTGGGCTTGCAGAGGCCCCTGGTACAGACAGCGTTGTGTGGGAAGTGGGTGCACTGTTGTCACTCGGGTAAGAGGATGGAGCCCTAAGAGCCTCTCAGCAGCAGGTGCCATGAGCTCATGTCAAATGTGCCAGACAGTGGGGGCCTGGCCCAAGGTGGGCAGGACCAATGAGTCTTGGACATTCCTTCCCATGCTCCCGGGCCCCACATCAGCTCCCCCTCTCCTCCTGGTGGGCACCTAGGACGGTCCTCGCACGCTGCTCTGGGACCCAGTTTTAGCTGTTCCATGGCAGGCATTGTAAAGCAGGGCAGGCAGGGGGCGCATGGCATTTTCTTTTTCTCTAAAGTCAGCCGTTTGGGCAGGGGGAGTCTGTAGGGATCTGTGGCCCTGCCTGTGCCCAGTCCCACCACAGACACCTGCTGTCCCTCTGGCTTCTCCATCCCTCCTCCATGCCTGTTGTGGCCCCTCAGCTGCAGGCCCTGCCCCAGGCTGGCCAGGTGGCTCTGCTGCGCCTCAGGCCACGCCTGCCACTCCTTCCTCCCACCTGGGATTCCTGGTGCACCTCAGTGCCTGCCCAGCCTCCACCGCATTCTCACACTGAGCTTGCTTCCGAGTGGCCCTCCCAGACCCTCTTCCTTGAGGGGCTCACTGTGGGCTGCTCAGTCGCTCCTGTGTTGAAGGAAAGGGGGTGGGGACTGGCCAGCTGGGGTGAGGGCTGCGTGATGCTGTCCCCTCGCTGCGGCTCTGCTTGGGTCACCCCACTGGCCAGCACTGTCCCTTTGCCCTGCAGCATGTGCCGCGGCACCTCCTGTCTTCTCTGCTGGATGAGACCATCGAGGCTGTTGCCACCGGTCTGAGCAGTGCCGTGTATCAGCGCCCCACGACCCCTCGAGCCCCCGCCAAGCGGAGAAGAAAGACAGGTACTCCCGGCACAGCCGCCTGTGCGGAGCCCAGGGAGGGGTCATTTCCGTTTCCTCCTCCTGCAGCTTAGTCTTCTCAGTTACCCAGAAGTACCACAGGGAGCCAGGCTGTGTGGTCTGGGTTGGATTTGTTAGCCTGGGTGGTGCTTGTTCCTGCATCTGTCAGGCTGGTGCTGGCCTTGAGGAGTCAGGACGTGCCCTCTCCATCTCTGTGTTCTGGAAGGGTTTTTTGAAGAATTGCTACTATTTCTTCTGTGAATGTTTGACAGAATTCACCAACGAAGCCCTATGGGCCTGCGCTTGTGTTTGGGAAGAGTTTAAGTGACTGATTCAGTTTCTTTTCTTGTTTAGTTCTGGTCAGGTTTCCTAATCCTTTTCTCTGTTAGTTTTGGTAACATTGTCCGTCCTGATGTTGGTGACCTTCTGCCACTTGGTTAAGCGGTATCCACTGCGAGGTTACGAGTCTTCCCTTGTGACCAGCAGGCAACACCTGGGGAGAAACTTGCGGGCACACACATGTGTCTGGCTCTTCGCTGGCCTGGCTCCGCCTGGGGGCCCTGTGCGGCCACCCCTCCTGTGTGCAGCAGTCAGCGCCCTGTGCTGCGGACGACCTCCCCTCTCCCCACTCAGTTACTTCTTGTCGGTGTGGACTCACGGATTCCTATTCACTCCGTGGGTTATAATCTGTGGTCTGTTAAAAATTAACTTTGAGATAAACGTACAGTAAAGTGAATGCCCCCCCTTTAAGCGTATAGCTCCAGGTTTGACAAATGTCTGCATAGTTTTGACAAATGTGGCTGCCACCCCAGCCACTGTGTAGGCCGCTTACTGGAGCTTGTGCCCTCCTGCGCCCACCAGGCAGCCGTGGTGTCATTTATCACTGTGCATCATTTTGCCGGTCCTTGGACTTCCTGTAACAAGTTGCTAGTAAGACCTGGCTGCAGGTGCTCTGACCGGTTGCTTGTTTGACTCAGCATGGCGTTTTTGGAATCAGGTAGCTGTGTGGTCTGTGGTTAATTTCTTCGTATTGTTGAGAAGTGTCCCATCGTGTGGACTGCCGCCGTCCGTGTGCCTGTGGGTGGTGCGTGGGTCGTTGTCCGCGGGTACTGCCGAGACCACGGCTGCTGTGCTTACTGCAGCGCGGGCCCTTGTGCAGGCAGACGTTCCCACTTCCCTGGGGTGTACAGGAGTGGAGCGGTCAGGTCGTCTGGGCAATGTATGTTTAGCCTCGTGAGAAACTGTCGAACCTTTTCCGAGGTCACTGTACCATCTTGTCCTCCCAGTAGTGATATATGAGAGTTCTGGTCACTCCACATTCTTGCCAACACTCGGAATACTGGAGTTTTTATTTCTTTCATACCCATGGGCATGTGGAGGGACCTTGTGGTGGGTGGGCCCTGTTTCCTGCACGTGGTGCTGGGGGCTCTGCTGCTGTCTCGTGTGGTGACAGGTCCTGGGCTCATCCTCCCGCACCTCATGTGGCCTCCGGTGGCTCCAGCACTTCTCCAGAAAACACTCCGAACTCTGTGATTGTTTGGTGCTGGTGGATGGCCGTTGTCCCTAGGCCTTTTTGGTGATGCTGTGAGGAGATCCGTCGGAAGGTCTTACTGATACTTGCGAGTAAAATTCAGGACTGTGGGGTTTCTGTACAGCTTCCCGCACATCTGTGTCTCTTCTCATCAGAAGTCCCACTTCTCAACACCAACCACGTCATGGCACATTGGTCTCCTGTCGTTGCTAGCGTGTGTCCCACTGATGATGCAGCCAAGGTCACTCGCACGATGACAGACAGTTCTTCAGTATATGCTGTGCACGCATCGCTTGCGTGGTTTGATTCACTTGCTTGAGATTTGGGGGGTTTTTTTGGCTTTGCCAGTGATTGTTTACATTTATAGCCATACATCAAACTTAAACCTGCGTAAATGTAGGGAGAAAACAGTGGCCCTGTCCCAGCACCCGAGTTAACGGACGTGGCTGGTTCTGCTTCCTCTCGCAGCCGCTGCCCCGCGCCGTCATTTCGCAGCGGTCCTTCACAGCATCGTCACTATCTGTGAGTGTTTTGGAATATTCCCAAAAGAGGGAGTCTTTTTCAAACACAGCCATAGTACCATCGTTAGACCTGAGGAAAGGGGCACCGTGGAGTAGCTGGTCAGTGCTGAAAGTTCCAACTGTGTCATAAATGTGAAAGACCCGTACTGGGACCGGTGGCTGTGTCTGCAAGGCGTCCCTCCTTCCCTGCTCTTGGCTGTCTGTCCTGGAGAGTCATCAGTGCAGTGTTGCCAACTGCTCTGCAGTGTCAGCAGGTCCCCGTTCTGTGCTCCAGTCTACAGATTGTTAGTTGGAGCTTAGAGGCTTGCTCAGGTCGGGTGTGAGTTCAGTTTGTCTGATTTTTTGTTTGCAAGGGCACCTTCGGGTTCTGGTTTGTTCCATCAGAAAGCCATTGCTATGACCACTCAGACCGATCAATGCATTGATGTTGGAAAGCGACATTGTCCAGCTGTAACTGCTTTAGTTAGCTATACGTTTCTATAGGGAGAAATTTGCCCTTGTCCACTGCTCACTTACCCAGTAGAACACACAGAGCAGGGAAACACCTTGGTCTTTCTGACTTACCAGTTTTCAAAATAATTGAGTTGCTTAACAGCACCCTCCAATAGCGATCTCCTAGGGTTTAGCATTGTGATAAGCTCATGAATTTCCGTATATTTGGTGTGTCTTACTAACATGCATCTCAAGTGCTAATCTCTTCAGTCTGAATTGGCATCCCCCTCCCATGCCAAGATTCCTGGTGAATGTCCTGGGTGCTGGGGTCGCAAAGTGAGGACTCCTACGGTTGCCCCTGGCTCATCCCAACCAGACCAGCAGCACCCCAGCACTGTTGACTGGGATTGAAACACTGTATTTCTGCAGTTAAAATACTTTTTTTTTATCTTTAGAGTATGTGTTACTACAAATGCACAGTGAACGCATTTGTTTTAATGTCTCTTGGGAGAGTTTTCTCTGTGGTTACACCACCAAGTAGATATGTTTTCATTTTGTAATTTTATAAAGTATTTAGTGGTTCTAAAAGTCAGATCTACAAACCAGAGTATATTCAGAAAAGTCAAGCCGCACGCCTGCGTGCCTCCTCTCCCCTCATAGGGACGTATTCTTTTTAAATTATGGTTTATTTCTCCGTTTTAGAAAACCCAGGCCAGTACATGTGGTCCTGCGGGGCCCTCGTCTCCCACCAGCCTCTCGGCTGGGACCCCCAGGTACAGGGTGGGAGGGCCCAGCACATGGTGGGCACAGACCTTCAACACCTTCTTTTTAGGAAGACGGAAGAAGGTGCTGGGAAGAAAGAAAACCCGTTCCAGGTCATCTGTGAAAAGTAAGAGCTCAGGGACAAGATCCAAGAAACGCCAGTATCGTGTCAAGAAGAGAAAAGGGAAAAAGATAAAGGTAAAATTTGACGGTATCGATCAGATGTTCTGCTAGTTTTAGTCCCTTTGTGTGATTAAGTAGTAGGAGCCTTAGTAGCTTCTTTTCTGTGTTTACTTAGATAAGAGCATACATTTCTGCAGTGTAGACTGAAGACAGGGTTGAGACGAGGTGTTTTCAAAGGCCCTATGGAGCTGGACGTCCTGAGGGGTCATGTGCGCCTCCTGGAGCCTGTGGGCTGGGCCAGAAGGCCAAGCCGCCTTCCTGTCGTCACTGTCGGTCAGAGTGGCAGGTTGACGGTTCCCTGAGAACAGGATCCAGGGGTGCACTGGGCTGGGTGGAAGTCGTCCGAGCAGAGGCTCCCTGGGTGTGCAGCAGGTCCCAGTCTGGCTGAGGTGCTGCCAGCAGATGTCGGGTTGGACACTGTCCTTCCTCAGCTCCGCCCTCACTGGGCCTTGGGAGTGCCCCTCCGTGCACGTGAGCGCTGCGCTGTGCGGGCCTCTGCCCGTGCACTTAATCCTCATTCGCGGTCCTGGAACAGACGTTTAAAACATCTTACTGCACAGCCGTGCACTGCATAATGACGCTTCCATCTCCGAGAGGCCACATATACCACAGTGGTCCCACAGATGATGATGGCTGTTCCATACAGCCTCGGTGTGCGGCAGGCTGCCCATCCAGGGGTGCGCACACAGCTCAGACCATGTCCCGTCGTCAGTGGTGCACAGCTGTGAGACACTAGCAGCCGGGTTGCAGCCATTGCTCGAGTGTCTGTGGTGTCCCCGTGGATCTGTGGTCGAGATCGCCATTCGCTTCCTAGTGGATATGAGTTCACGTGATGCATGTTCACATTCAACCGTACTCTAGGTTTTTGGGCTTTTTTTTTTTTTTTTTTTTTTG
>NW_007735829.1:0-12327 GCF_000696425.1 Galeopterus variegatus | reverse complement strand
TCACTGGGCCTTGGGAGTGCCCCTCCGTGCACGTGAGCGCTGCGCTGTGCGGGCCTCTGCCCGTGCACTTAATCCTCATTCGCGGTCCTGGAACAGACGTTTAAAACATCTTACTGCACAGCCGTGCACTGCATAATGACGCTTCCATCTCCGAGAGGCCACATATACCACAGTGGTCCCACAGATGATGATGGCTGTTCCATACAGCCTCGGTGTGCGGCAGGCTGCCCATCCAGGGGTGCGCACACAGCTCAGACCATGTCCCGTCGTCAGTGGTGCACAGCTGTGAGACACTAGCAGCCGGGTTGCAGCCATTGCTCGAGTGTCTGTGGTGTCCCCGTGGATCTGTGGTCGAGATCGCCATTCGCTTCCTAGTGGATATGAGTTCACGTGATGCATGTTCACATTCAACCGTACTCTAGGTTTTTGGGCTTTTTTTTTTTTTTTTTTTTGTGACCGGTAAGGGGATCGCAACCCTTGGCTTGGTGTCACCCGCACCACGCTCAGCCAGTGAGTGCACCGGCCATCCCTATATAGGATCCGAACCCGCGGCGAGCACCGCTGCACTCCCAACGCCGCACTCCCAGCGCCGCACTCTCCCAAGTGAGCCACGGGGCCGGCCCAACCATACTCTAGTTTTGAATGGAGTGTTTGAACATCTGGTCTGACTGTTAGTTCAGACAGAATCTCTGGAGAGAGGAGCAGATGAAGCTGGGGCCACGTGTGGGCCTTTGCTGGGTGAAGGCCTATGGTCTCCCAGTTCTGTGGTCACCAGGGCTCGCTCCCCTTTGCACTGAATCCTTTGCTCCCTGAGCCTGGGTGGGGCCTGGCCATGTGCTTCCTCTTCATTCATCCCCATGCCCAGAATGTTCCAGAATGTTCCTGGGCTCTGTCCTGAGCTTACCTTCTTCATCTGGCTGGAGATGCTTTTTCTGTGGTTTCTTTCTTCTTCTGGCAGACAGAGTGTTCTGGGACGACTGCCTGAGTGGCAAACGGAGGTGGTGGGTGGGGGGCATGCTCCCCTGGGAGGGGTTGGTGCCTGCCGCCAGGTCGTGCAGATGTGGTCCAGCAGCGGGGGAGGTGTCTGTCTGTCCCCTCTGCCTAGGATCACAAGGCAGTAGTAGCATGTAACCCTTTTATGATTTTTAGTAATTTAGGAGTAATCACAGTTGAGAAGGTTGAAGACCTGTGCCCCTTCTCAAGTGGGTTTAGCGTACAACTGTCAGTCATCAGCTGGGTTTTCTGTTTCCCTCTTGGTGAGTTTTCATGTAATACCACCCGACAACCTGCAGTGGGTCCTGTGCTGATGGGTGTGACATTGGGTATCCTTGTCAACTCTGGCCAAGTGTCACCTCTGAGACTTCATAACCAACATACACAGAGCCCCGTGGCCTTGGGTTAGGGTGACTCAACCTGTGTGCAACGTTGTCAGTTAACGTCTCCTGTGGTATTTCTAGAACCCTTGAGTTTCGTTCCTATCTTTTTTTTTTTTTTCCTTTTTTGTCTTTTTTCTTGACCGGTAACGGGATCGCAACCCTCGGTGTCGCGCCCGCACCGCGCTCAACCAGTGAGCGGACCGGTCTCTATATGGGATCTGAACCCTCGGCGGGAGTGCCACCGCACTCCCAAGCGCCGCACTTACTGAGTGCGCCACCGGGCCGGCCCCTTGTTCCTATCTTTCAGTTATTCTTTTTCTTTGTTACTTTGGTTCAGAATACAGCCACAGCTCGTTCTCGAATCGCGCGGACGCTGGGCCTCTGCAGGCCTGTCCGCGGAACCTGCACCCCTGCGGTGTACAAGCCGGCAGACCCCTCCCTGGGGCTAATGCGAGCAGAGGTTGGAGCAGCCTCCCTGTCTCTCTTTGGAGACCCCTATGAGCTGGACCCCTTCGACAGGTGAGTGCATGGGGCGGTCCTGCACCGGCATGCCCCAGTCCCGGGGGCCACGTATGAGGGGGCCATGCTCCCTACCTCAGATGTTCTTAGACTTACTTGGGCAGTGCAGCGGGGAGCTCTGTGAATCCTCATCCCCAGCACAGAGAGAGCTGTGACACCCTGGCATTGTTGGCAGCTCACGCCACCCCACCACTCCTGCAGGCAGTGCTTAGGCCACCCTTCATAAGCACTGTCGTGGCCGCCCGAAGCCAGAGACCTCTCCCTGAGTTTGGGGCTTGGGGTCATCTGCGCCCTTTGGCCTGTGTCCTCCCCCTAGCAGTGAAGAACTTTCCACAAACCCTCCTTCCTCTCTGAGTGCCAAGAGGAGGGCTCTGTCCCGGTCGGCCCTGCAGTCTCACCAACCCGTGGCCAGGCCCGTCTCCGTGGGGCTCTCCAGGTGCGTGAGAGCAGGGTCTTCTGGGATGGGCAAGGGCAGGGGTGGGGGTCGCAGTTGGGCCATTGTAGGCCTGGCACTCTCTGTGGCCCTCTGATTCTGCACCGTGAAGCCTGTTCTGCGTGAAGGAGGGCTGCAGCCAGGCGCACACCAGGGCAGGGGAGCTGTCGGCCACAGCTGCTGAGGCGTCCTCCTGCCCACAATGGCCTTAAAGCCCACCCGCAAAGGGGAAGGTCTTTGGAAAGGGAGTTGCGGCCCTGGGGAATCAGGCTGTCATCAGGGCCAGTCACCCCTCGGCCCTGACGACAGCCTAATCTTAAAAAAAAATACTAAACCAACAAAATGGGTAGAGATGCTCATATGCTGCCTCCTGCCTGTGGGGGGGGGTCAGGGCGGCAGCAGCATCGGAGGTCACGCCTCCCAGACCCCCAGTTTCCCTGTAGTGGGGGCTGCTGGGGGCCTCCTTCCTGCAGAAGGCCCTGCAGAGGCCTCTTCTCAGGACAACAGCCAGGGCCCGGCCCCACTGCCCTGCTGGGCACCTGCCTAGTCCGGGCTCTTTTGACACTCCCAGCTGTGGGTCAGTAGGCAGCAGTGGCAGCCCCGCCCTGCGTCTGTGCCCTCAGGAGGCAGCTCCCTGCTGTGGCGCCGGTGCTGGACGCAGACGAGGCCCCTGTCCCCGACCTGCTGGGGAGCATCCTGTCGGACCAGAGCCTCCTGATGATGAGCAGTGCCGACATCATCATCCACCGGGATGGCTCCCTCAGCGCCAAGAGGGCAGGTGAGGTGGCACACACGGCCCACGGGACACTGCCCCTTCTTCTACGGTTTTGGAAATGGAAACACACTTCCACCAGAAGCAATCATGTGCTCCCTCTGGCAAATTCTGTAGGTCCTGGCAGGGTTTGAGGCATCTCTACCAGTGGAGGACGGGGTGCCAGCAAGTCAGGCGGCACCCCCATGCCACCCCAACCCTTGTGAAGTGTTGGTAACTGGCTTGGGTACTTTCTGATTCACAAATAGTGTCACCGTGAAAGCAAAAGAGAAAGCACACCTGCCTCAGCAGCTGAGCCCTGGTGAAACACAAGTCACAGAGGGGCCTGGGTGGGACCCAGCCCCTCCCACAGCTTCCCAGTTGTGGATATGGCACAGACGTGTCCACTCCACAGCAAATGGGGGATTTAAGATGCATGATGTAAGAGAAAGTCAGTCTGATAAAAGTTGAACAAATCATCGACTTTTGTTTTTGTTTTTTTAAAAGATGACCGGTAAGGGGATCTTAACCCTTGGCTAGGTGTTGTCAGCACCACGCTCTCCCAAGTGAGCTAACTGGCCACCCCTATATAGGGATCTGAACCCGTGGCCTTGCTGTTATCAGCACCACGTTTTGGAAGTGGGTGTTTTTTTAAAAGATGACCGGTAAGGGGATCTTAACCCTTGGCTTGGTGGTGTCAGCACCACGCTCTCCCAAGTGAGCTAACTGGCCACCCCTATATAGGGATCTGAACCCGTGGCCTTGCTGTTATCAGCACCACGTTTTGGAAGTGGGTGGGAAATGATTGCCATTGGATTTTTGTTTTTTAGCTCCAGTTTCTTTTCAGCGAAACTCAGTTGGTCCATCAAGAGGGGAAGGGCCCAGGTCCAGGGACTGCCCACAGCCCAGAGCACCACCCTCAAGGAGCCTGTCCAAGCGCCTGTCAGGAAACAGGCCACAGAGTGTGGGGCTGAGCTGCGAGGGCAGGCTGGCCACATCCTGCATCCCTGCCCGCGTGCCAGGGGCACCCGTGAGGCTGGATGCGTCAGCAACCCCTGGGTCAGGCCAGGCTGAGAACTTGTGCAGCCGGAGCAGGCCCGGCCTAGGACAGATTGACAGCTCATGGCTCAATGGTGTCACCAAGCACACTTTGCTTCCTGGTACCACCTTGTCAAAGATCGCCAGCAGTTCTTCCAACTCTCCACCTAAAGGTACTGTCCCAGGACATCCCCTGAAACCAGCTCCCAGAAGAGCCGCCATCTCTGAGCTGCCCAGGATACCAAAGATCCAAAGAGGCAGCTGTGGGGAAGATGCAGCCCCAGCCCATGGGCAGAGCGTCCAGATCCCCAGCGCCTGCATCAGCCGACTGACGGGCAGGGGCGGGCCTGGGCAGCCAGGCCGAGGAGTCCAGGCCGAGCGTGAGCCCCGCAGCAGGGGCCCACAGGAGCCCAGCACACATGTGGGTGGTCCCCAGCCCCCAGCCCCCAGCTCCCATAGCAGCCTGGCCCCGCTGGGACCCTCAAGAGGGAAGGGTGTTGGGTCAACTTTCGAGAGCTTCAGGATCAATATTCCTGGAAACACAGCACATCCTGGCAGGCTGTGCAGCCCCGGCTTCTGCAACACGTTCCGGCCTGTGGACAGCAAGCTGCAGAGGAAGGACAGCCCCTCAGCCCTCTTCTCCATCAGAAAGACAAAGCAGCTCAAAAGTGAGATCTACGACCCCTTTGACCCCACTGGCTCCGATTCGAGCCCCCCCAGCAGCAGCCCCGAAAGTCTCGGCCCCGGCCTCCTGCCCTCTGAGATCACACGCACCATCTCCATCAGCAGCCCCAAGGCACCAACGTTCCAGGCTGTGCGCTGCGTTACCTCCTACACGGTGGAGGGTGTCTTTGGGACAGAGCCTGAGCCCTCTCGTGGGTCTTCCTCTGGCACGGTCAGGCTCCGGGGTGAGGGGGCCGCCGAGGGCGCCTCTGACATCGAGCGAGAGGGGCTGGATGAGGAGGAGCCGGCAGAGAGCTGTGGCACTGCCGCCCGGGCGCAGGACCTGTCCCCGCCAGAGCCCTGGGACGATGAAGACAGGGTATCCCACAGCATCTTCTTTGGTTCTGAGAGGACAGTGACCTGTGTGACTGTGCTGGAGCCAGACGACCCGCCCAGCCCAGGTGTGCCACGGGCAGCCACCCACAGGGTCGTGGAGCTGCCGTCCCCGAGCCGGTCCCGCTCCACTTCCAGCTCCCATGGCAGGAAGAGAGCCAAGAGGAAGAGGGCAGCCAGGGAGCACCGGGGGACACGCTCTGGGTCCCGCTCCGGCTCCAGGGACAGGAGCTCACGGTCAGTGTCGCCATCAGTGGGTGAGGACTACACCAAGAGGCACCGGTCCAAGGCCAGGAGCCGGAGATCTTCCAGCGACCGCTCCAGCAGCCGCGAGAGAGCCAAGAGGGAGAAGGCCAAGGGCAGGAGCAAGGAGCAGAGGAGGGGCTCCTGCGGCCGCGGCTGGAGGGCGCCCCGTTCGCGCTCGGGGAGCCCCGGCAGCTCCCCCCACGAGCACTACGAGAGCAGGCGGAAGAAGACTCATCGGTCGGGGCCCAGGTCTCGGGGCAGGGAGTGCTCTCCCCCCAGCCTGGAGAGGGTCCGGAGGCACAAGCACCAGCGCGGGAGGAGCCGTGAGCGGCCAGACAAGGAGGGTGCGTCCAGGCCCAGAGCGAGCAGGAAGTGGAGGTCCCGGTCCCTGAGCTCAGAGCACAGGGGACGGGAGTCCTGGCGGCCACGTTCCCGCGACAAGCAGCTGCAGCCCCGGTCTCGCTCCCCAGAGAGGAAGAGGGCTGCGAGGGAGGCTTCTCCACACCCTTCCCTGCAGGGGGAGCCAAGGTGGGACAGAGACCACCCAGCCAGGCCACCAGCCTCCACAGAAGCGGGCACCTCGCCAGAGGTGGCTGTGGCTGACGAGGCAGCCTTACAGGTTCCCTCTGTCCTGGAGGGGCCAGCCGAATGTGAGGCTGAGGACCTGGACTATGGCGCGTCCGTGGAGGCAGGCCACATCTTTGAGGACCTCTCCAATGAGGCTGTCTTCATCCAGCTTGAGGACATGAGCTCACCGCCTTCTCCTGAAAGCACAGACTCCTCCCCGGAACGAGACTTCCTGCCAGTCCCCGTGTTCCCCCCTGTCAGCCAGCTGCATGAGGCCAGCCTGGCCATGCCTGTCATCCAGAGGGAGGTGTCACTAATCCACAGTGCAGACACTTTGCTGCCCCTACCCCAGGCAGAGGGCACCCAAGAACAGCACACACACACGCAGGATGTGGCCGAGACCACAATGGTGCCCGTGGGAAAGGAGGACGGCCCCTCTGTGAGTGGGAGGGCACAGGAGGTGGCCAGGCCTGAGGAGGCAGGATCACAGACGCCCCTGCTGCGGTCCAGAGCCCTGGTGAAGAGAGTCACATGGAACCTCCAAGAGTCGCAGGGCAGTGCCCTGGCCCAGGACAGAGTCCCAAGTGAGTAGGGGTCTTGGCCACTGTGAGGCTGCTTCCAGGGCTGTCTGGGACCACTTGTGTGCCTCCCATGTGGATGAGGTCGGGGGTGGGGAGGGACAGGGAGGTGGCCCATCCCCCTGGCTCCCAAGGTTGGGCTCCACTCCCTGGAGGACCACTCCTCAGGAGCAGGTCTGCAGGTGGCCGTTGAGCACCTACCTCCTGTCTTTCCCCTCAGGGACGCCACCGCATGGGACGCCACCACCTAGGCCGCAGAAGCCCTGGGAAGTGGAGGATGAGGGCTGTGCTGTGGTCAAGCAGGCGCCTCCTCCCAGCCATGTGCTTCTGGAGCCGGGGGTCCCAGCTGCAGGTGCCCCTCAGGTGGGTGTCTGGGTTGCGGCGGCTGCGCAGAGGCCTCACACGCCCCCCGTCTTGCTTCAGGAGCAGGGAGCACTGAGCCCTGGGGCTGCTGGCGTTGGGGCTCTGCACTCAGCGGGGCTGTTCTTCCCAGGTTTACAAGCCCAGCATGCCTCCCACCCCGGCTCAGCCCACGAGCATCCCGCCTTGTGTGCCGGTCAGCCAGCCCATCGTCCAGTGTATCCTGCAGGGGAGCCTTCCGCTGGCGGGCTGCGGGGTGGCCCAGAGCCCGGCCCCAGTGCCCACTGCCCTGACTTCAGCCTCAGAGCCTGCCGGCCAAGCCGCCACTGCCAACAGCTCGGAGGAGAGGACCGCCACTCCCAGGGCAGCCGCAGAGAAGACCAGAAAGGAGGAGGTGAGTCCTGCCCTCCGGCTCCCGGCTCTCATCCCGCTTTGAAAGTGATGTTCTCAGGCTGAGTTTAGGGACAGCGCAGCGTGGGTGGGCCCCGGTCAGGACAGTGGAGAGCAGGCAGTTCCGCCCCTGCTGCTCCTGGGGCTGAGAAGATGTTCCAGGGCCCTGGTGCTTCTTGCCAAAGGGCCCTCCAGGCCTCTGCCCTGGTTGTCCCACCTGGCAGGGTCACACACGTTCTTTCCTCCTAGTACATGAAGAAGTTGCACATGCAGGAGAGGGCTGTGGAGGAGGTGAAGCTGGCCATCAAGCCCTTCTACCAGAAGAGGGAGGTGACCAAGGACGAGTACAAGGACATCCTGCGCAAGGCCGTGCAGAAGGTGAGCAGCACGGTGCTGTACGCAGGGGCCGGTCACCACGTGTGTGGCAGTCAGCACCGCTTCTTGTCAACAGATGTCTGGGGGGCAGCCTTGCCACATAGTGGCTGCAGGGCTCGGGTCAGTCCTCATGTTAGACCTGTTAGATATTCAGGAAGAGCACACAGTGTCCACGAGACATGTGGAAGTTTCTGTTGCGTGTTAAATAGACTAAGATAATGGGTGACATCTACACTCGCCCAGTCCACGCCCAGCCTAGAGGTGGGAAGACAAGGCCCTGAGAGACAAGCAGGGCTATCTGTAGCAATGGCTCATGCCCAGGATCTGAGTTCGGTCCGTGCTTCCCTCCAGCCCGTGACCCTTGTAGGGGGCCCACTGCATTCTGTCCCCACATGGCCCAGGGTGCTACCGTGGGAGGGCAGGGCGAGGATTCTGCATGTCTGGATGTGAAAGGGAGTCTAGGTGGCTGCAACTGTTTCTGCAGATCTGCCACAGCAAGAGCGGTGAGATCAACCCCGTGAAGGTGGCCAACCTGGTGAAGGCCTACGTGGACAAGTACAGGCACATGCGCAGGCACAAGAAGGCTGAGCCTGGGGAGGAGCTGCCCGCCCCGGAGGCCCAGGCGGCCCCGGAGGCCCCAGAGGCCCAGGCGGCCGAGGGCTGAGGCCAAGTGGCTGCTGGCATTTGTGTCCCCAAGTGGCTCTGCCAGGAGTGACAGAAAACTGGGGACACCAGTGCTCCTGCCTTCAGGGTTCCTGTGGTGACTCCTGGCTTGTGCACCTGCTTGTTCACAGTTGAAAACTGGACTTTTTTATATGTATATTATAGATAGTTTCCACTGTGTTCTAATTTATCAAAAATGGATTATCTTTAGAAGCTTGTCGGGTGACTCAGTACTTGAAAGGTGAAGCCTTTAGTGGTCAGCGGGACCCCCTGGTGTCGGGTGGCTTCTTGACCAATCTCGCAGCGGCCCCCCACCCATGTCTCTGAACTGGGAGTTCGCTCCTGTTGTCTCCCAGTTGTGTTGCTGGGAATACTTGCTAGAGTTTGTGCTCAACTCAGCTGCCTCCAGTAAGGCGGGGCAGTGTTGGCGGGTCCTGGAGACTGGGGACAGGCTGGACACAGACAGAGTTGGCTCTTCACGGGGCTGGGGGAGCCCCAGGCAATGCTCCCCTCCCCAGCACACCTGGCAGGAGCTGCCCTCTCTGACGCCTGCTGTCTCAAGGGCATTTGCCTTCTTTGAGCAGTTTTGTGATTCTAAAGCATGTGGTTTGAGTCTCTCCATCTGAGGACAGGAGAGTGGGTGTGCAGGGGAGGTCTCCATGCACTTGGGTGTGAGGCCCCTGCCATGTCCAGCCAGGGTGCTGCTGGCAAAGGAGCCTGACAGTCCCCAAAGCTGGGGCCCGGACCATCTCCACCCCGCCCCCCCCAGCCCACTCAGTCAGGACGCCAGCACTGGTGGTTTGCATTCTTTTTATTGTCTGGGGAGGGGCTAGGGTCTGGCCCTAGGCGGGCTGCTCCAGCTCCATGAGGAGGTGCTCAAGGTCCTCAAAGAGACTGTTGGTGCTGGACAGGCAGAGGCTGAGGCTGCTGCTGTCCAGGGAGGACGCACCTTCACGCTGCACACCCTCCAGGTACACCCGGCACAGACAGGGCTCCAGCTGCGGGGAGAATGACTGTCAGGTTAGCCAGGCTGTGGGGCCTTCCCCTCACCAGGGCTCCAGTCTCACCTTCACCAGGATCAGGCTCTTCTCCTTGGGCCTCCCAGATGCCAGGTCCTGCCCAAAGCCCAGGTAGATGGTATAGTGTGGGGAGCCCCGGCGCTGCCGTGCCTGGAATTCTCTGAGCTCTGCAGGAGGAGGCTCAGGTGAGCACAGGGTAGCAGGTGCTTCCAGGGCCCACCTGGGCACAGCCTTCTAGGCAGGGGTCTCACTAACCTCGGAAGAAGGTGCCGAAGTCAAAGATGGGAGTGTCAAGGTTCCGCTCCAGCAGGGAGGCAGGAGTGGAGGGGCTGGCGGTGCCCAAGGGGCCGCCCACCTCCCAGTACACCTTGCACTTGCCCATGCGCCGGGCCCACAGCCCCAGCCCCCGCAGCTCCAGCTGCAGGCCGGGGGCCACATGCCGCAGCAGCTCCTCCGTGTAGCGCAGCTGCTTCTGGTCAGGGAGCTCCGCAGGGCTGGGGAACACCACGTGCTGGGGCTCTGTGGCCTGGACAGCCAGGCTGGGGGTGCCATACAGAAGCACACAGCTTGGGAACCTCACCACCTCCTGCAGCACCGTGCGGCCCTTGTACATGATGGTCACGTCCAGGGCATGCAGGCCGGGCTCTATGTGCAGACCAAGCTGTGAGCAGTGGAGATGGATGAGAAGGGCCTCCCCCACTCCCACCCTCCAGGGCACTCACCTCCCACTGGGGTGCAGGTGTTAGCGGCGGGTGCTATGTGGGGCTCTGCCTGGTACGGGGGCGTGGGGGCTGGCCCCTGGCCTGCATCTGGGGAACAAAACCTGAGCTGGCACCATGTCCCCACCCCCTTACTTCACCATGCGCCCCAGCCCCTCTCACCTGTCATCAGGACTGGGTGCTGGGGCCTGGGCATGGGGGCAGCCTCCACTTCCCATGTGGAATACAGCTCCCCAGTAGGGAGCCCGGGGCCTGAGGAGGACGACCACAGTGAGCAGGAGAACTGGCTCAGCAGTCCAACACGCTCCTGCAGGACTGTCCCTGCCCTGGTGCCTAGTCCCACCCCTGGGGCCTGCAGCCCTGCTCCTGGTACCCCACTTTGCTAGTCAGTTCTGGTGCAATACCCCCCTACCCCGCCCCCAAAGGGTTCTGCTGTCCTGCCTGCTTCTCCCTAGGCACATTTCCCTGCAGGGCAGAGACCCCTCACTCCCACCACAGCCCTGGCTCAGGGCCAACCCCTCCTGCCTCTCACCAGGAGCCTGCGGGGGGACCAGTTCCCCACTCCAGGCAGCTTCCAGCAGATGGTCCCCTAGGTGACTCTGCTGCACAGCCTGCAGCAAGAGGTCCTGGGCCTCGCTGTCATTGGCAGGAAAAGGTCTCAGGGCTGGAGGGTCAACATCTCCTCCTGCCAGGAATGGACCCTGAGGCCAGCCCTGCAGGGAAGACAGTGTCACTCTGAGCAGCTCCCCAGCCCTGGTGGGAAGTGGCGCCTGGGAGCAAGGTGAGCAGAGACTGTACCTGTGTGGGTGGGGCATTTTTGAGGTCCTCTTCCTCCCCCTGGTCCATGCCTGGGCCTCCTGAAGGAGAATGGAGTTGGGGGATGCATTAGGACCTCAGGAGAGACCTGGCTGTGAATGCCTGAGTAGTCCCTCCGGTTCACTTGTCCCAATAGCCTCCAACAGCATCCTTGCTGAAACTCCCTTCCCTGCCCCCCACAACAACCTAGCACCACGCCCAGCCCAGGACTGTGGTCTAGGTGGGGCGGGGGGCAGACTTCCAAGAACCCAGATGTGACCCAGCCAGCGAACAGAGCCCCAGCGCCCCCTGCAGGGCTTTTCTCTGCCCGGATCCACCTGCTTCCCTGGCCCCAGGTGCTCCTCACCTCTCCACACCAGCTCTGGGCTGAGCACGTACACCTTGTGCGGGTCGGTGGGGTCCCCCGAATTGTCTTGAAGCATCTTGAAAAGCTGCGTGCTGCGCAGGGCGCAGCGGAAGTTGGTTTTCCAGCCTGCACGCTCCGCAGCTTCCAGGGGTGGCCAATCACCTCCATTGCTGCTGGGTGGCCCCCTGCCGCGGGCCACCGCCCAGGCCTGGGGTGGGGGACAGAAGATGTGGGTACCGGAGCAGGGTCTTCCGGGTCCTAGTCAGGTCCCCCCATCGGGGCGGAGCTGGGGTCCCACCTTGAAGATGCGTGCGTCAGCCTCGCTCAGGTCCTTGCGCCCGAAATGCTTCCAGGGCACGCGGAAGCACGTGTGGGCCTGGTCCAGCCACCGCAGCCCCTGGTAGCGGCCGCTGCTGATCTCACTCAGAAGCCACTTTCCAAACAGCACGCGCGGGGCACCCCTGCAGGCAAGTGCCACGGTGTCAGGGCCCGGCGGCAAGGGGAATGGGCACGGGCATCTGGAAGGGCGGCCTGGCTCTCACCTCTCAGGAGCCAAGGCCATGCTCCCTCTGTAAGGGCTGTCCAGGCAGTGAGAGGCTGCGGTCACAGGTGGAGCTCGGGTGTTGTGACAGGTGAGGTGGTGAGGACACGCGTGTCACTGCAGGTGTCAGGCCGTGGCCACAGGTAGTGCGGCCAGGTGTCACAGGTGTGACCCAGGTGTCACAGGTGTTGGGGGTCACAGATGTGGATTGAGCGTATGCAGCCACTGACGTTGCCTAAGTGTATTCTTTGGCAAAGGTGGCTGTAGGTGTGACTTCAGATGTGTCCGCGCGCACACGTGAAGTCACAAGTGTTGGGCCAGCGTCCGGGCCTGGACGGGTAGTCGCAGGCTGGACCCTGCGGAGACAGGCGGAATAGCCGGGTGGGGACGGCCTCGGGGAAAACGAAACCGCGCGCCGGAGAAACGAAACCCAACCAGCGGGCGCCTCCCCGACCCCGCGGGACCCTCCCTCCCGGCCTCCGCCTCGGCTGCCCCGTGCCTTCGCTCTGCCCTCCCCACCCCCTCTGGAGCGAG